>NW_026886705.1:0-7915 GCF_032173495.1 Musca vetustissima | reverse complement strand
CATGTCCATGTAATTATGTCTATATTTTTGTCATTTATTTAGTAAGTAACATAAAATGACTGTACACAACACAACAAATGCATTTCAAGGGCTCCAGAGAGATACAACAAATAGACAAACAGCAACAATGAATGTTGCAATTTTATATGTCCTTGTTGGTCCTTCACACTTTCTTGTATTATGAAATACGTTTTGCCTTAGGACCTACATGATTCGACTTTAACTCATACCACTTTAAATTGACTAGTCTATTGTCATTTGGGGTTTTAGAAAACATAATACCACTGAGGCAAATAAGCTTCCAGCTTCTCATGCCAGTCGTGGCATGTGTAAGATATTAAAATATTTAAGAAAAAATTTATTTTATTCTCATTTTCTTTGTTGTTTGCTGTTTTCTTCCATCCCTCCCAGTTTGTTATTGTCCGTCATAGATGAACGTTTACAAACACTCCTCTAATGAATGAATGAAAAAAATGAAAGAAGCAAACAACATAAGTTCTTTGCAACATCAACATTGTCATGTAATGGCTATACTACAGACACCGAGAGTACTGTTCGAAGAAGCGGCAACGCCACTTTGTCTATCTATACTGTATTCCTGGAATATGTTTATGTCATCCACAGACATAAAGTAAAGAACTTAATTAGTGCTTTAAATTTAATTATTTTTAATTTAAGACAGCAATACACCCAGAACGGATGTGAAAGGAGTGAAGGAAACAATAAGGAAACAGTCTTATTGTATTGCTTTGCCTCTCCATCGGGTATTGTTTATGTAAATAACATTTTCCACAAAATTCATTTAAGAGTATCTATATTTTGTAATGAGGCGGAGTGTATGTGAAGTTAAAGTGACGTTTGGAAAGAACACAAGATGTTTGAAATAAGTTGCAAAATAACTTAGTTTTAAATACAATAAATAAATGAAAGTATATGAAAACAAGAAAAACTTCATATATTCGGTCAGGTCGATCATGGGATGCTCACAAAATTGATTGACAACTTATATATATATTGCTACCAGGAGAAAAGGAAATATCTAACTACAAACTCTTAGGAATATACTGAAATTTTCAAATTCCAAAATATTCGGGAACTTTTGTATGGCGGCTACACCAAACCGATGACAGATATTAATAATTTTCGTTAGCTGGATTTGATACCCAAAGAAAACCCAAAATATCAAATTGGAGCCTATTCGGTTACAAAACATACCCAAAGTACCAACTAATTTAACCAATATTGAGTGTGGAGTATTTTTCTGTAAGTGAATCCCAAGGATAACATTACAACCATTTTGTTTGGAAAGCATACCCAAGTACAGTAAAATATAAACGTTCTGAGGGTACCGTTATATGTGGGCTACTCTAAAAGAGGACCAATGTCGATAACTTTCGGTAAGGAGTTTTGTTACCCAATCAGAATCACAAATATAATATTGCAGCTGATCCAAAAACGTGACTATATGATACCCTTAAACACTTTGGGTATATTCTACATATGTGATCTTTATCTATATCTAAAACAAGTACATCAATCCCTACATATGTCATTTTGCAACCTAAGCTACATTTTGTAAATCGATTTAAAGCCAACATGTCACAAGCTATTTGGTATGTAGCATTGTTTTACATTTAATTTATATTAACTTCAGTACGTTGTGTCCATCGGTCTAGCTATGGATCTTTAGTGCACCGCTTACTTAAAATCGGACGAACATATACATGGGAGGTATAATTAAATCTGAACTGATTTTCAAGAAACTTAACACACATCTTTCTAGACTTGATTCACTACGCTCTGCCACAATTCGTGCAAATCGAATGATATTCAGGGACTTTGGTAAACCATTTACATAAAATCGGACGAAAATATATGTGGAAGCTATACTGAAATCTGAACCGATTTTCCCGAAACTTACCACTCATCATTCTAGACTCAATTCAGTACGCTATGCCAAATTTCGTGCAAACCTAGGGCTATAAAAATACATTGGTGCACTGTGCCCCTGAAATCGGACGAAAATATATATGGGAGCTATATATAAGTCTGTACCGACTTTCACGAAATTTAACACACATCATTCTAGACCTAATTTAGTACGCTATTCCAAAATTCGTGCAAATCGAATGATTTTGAGGGACTTTGCTGCACCATTTACCTAAAATCGGACGAAACTATGTATGGGAGCTATATCTAAATCTGAACCGATTTTCACGAAACATAGCACACATCATTCTAGTCTTAATTCAGTACTTTATACCAAATTTCGTTCAAATCGAAAGATATATAGGGACTTTGGTGCACCATTTACCTTAAATCGGACGAAACTATATATGGGAGCTATATCTAAATCTGAACCGATTTTCTCCAATTTTAATAGTGTTCGTCCTTGGACTAAATAAGTGACCTGTGCCAAATTTTTTCCAATTCGGATCATAAATGCGACCTGTACTGTGTTAACCCTACGGTCAATAACCGGGTACATTTGTACCTTTTTTGAATAAAAATGCTGTAAAATTTTTAATAATGGAGATATTTGGATCAAATTTTGAGGAATCATTCTTGAGGTATTTTCACACATAATCGAAGAAAAAAATTATAAATATTTTCCATATATATAATTTTTACAATTTTTTTAAGTTATTACCTGCGTAGATCAATAACCGTGGTACATTTGTACCCATCCCAAGATAGCTCTGTAACTCATTAAAAAATTGGACTATCGTGAGGTTTTTTGTTTTAAATTAGTCTATGCGGATCTGGTCTAGACGTAGGAACTCAAAATTATATATACATTAAAATAATATATATTTAAATCCATGCTTAAATGATAATCTACCTAAAACAATCATAGTAAATTCGTTATAGCATTCGAATGGGTTAAGCTTTTTTAGTTATTTTTTTATTGGGATCTTACTTAGGTGTTCCTCAAACCCTCTGCAAAGTTTTGTGGTCCTAGACAACGTGGGGCCATCAGGGCGACTCGTGGAAGTCAGAAACTACCCTGGTTTTCCCTTGGTATACAGGGACAAAAACAATGATTATTGTGCCTAATTATCCAATTATTCGTCATATTGGGCTTGAAACTTTTTCTATAATCGATTTAGTCTGATTTATTACAATCCTAAATTGGCGTAAATGTACAAACTATCATTAAATAACGTTTTAAAGTATTAAATATTGTTAAAAATGTGCCAATCATAATCTCTAAACTCATAAAATGTGAATAATTGGCAATAATAATTGTTTTAGTCCCTGTATACCAAGGGAAAACCAGGGTAGTTTCTGACTTCCACGAGTCGCCCTGATGGCCCCATGTTGTCTAGGGCCACAAAAATTTGCAGAGGGGTTGAGGAACACTTAAATAAGATCCCAATAAAAAAATAACTAAAAAAGCTTAACCCATTCGAAAGCTATAACGAATTTACTATGATTGTTTTAGATAGATTATCATTTAAGCATGTATTTAAATATATATTATTTTAATGTATATATAATTTTGAGTTCCTACATCTGGACCAGATCCGCATAGACTAATTTAAAACAAAAAACCTCACGATAGTCCAATTTTTTAATGAGTTACAGAGCTACCTTTGGATGGGTACAAATGTACCACGGTTATTGATCTACGTATACTTTTTTGGTTATTGACCGTAGGGTTAACAATTTAACATGAAGAGGCTAACAAACGGACGAACATACTGGTGGAACATCTGGTGGCCAGTCAAAGGCCACATTTTCAGCTGACCTCTTTGGCAAGTAAAAACGATCATTTTGTTTGTTTACAAACTGTTGGACAACGAACATTTTCTCATCCCAAAAAACCAAATTCAGCAGTTCACCACTATCGGTCAAGCGAAGCAACTCTTTAGCTCTTTAAGTAAGTTCTTGCACTATTTGGAATTTCAATGGCGATATTTGCCGAAAGGTATTTTGCGATATGCTCAGCTCACGAAACATTTTTCGGCTCGTCAAGCCGTTTCTTTACCTTTCGAACCATTTCTTCTCATGTTGCTGTTTTCTTCCGTTCACTTCCTAGACGTCGGGCGACGCTACCAGTATCACGGTAACGAGCGATGGTACGAGACACAAAAGATTTATTCACATTTAAATGCTCGAGTGCTCTAACGATAGCCACATGTGGTTTTCCAGCCAAATATAAATAAATCACACTATCACGCTTGAATTCCATCACTAATAACTTTTTTTCCTGAAAATTCTCACCAAAATGCTTTTCTACGCTTGTAAACACTATAATGAGCTGTCACTGGAATAATTTTAACAGCTGTCGGACGAGTGTCTTAGAAATGACAGCAGTATAAAGTTGGTTGCAGTTTTTTTATCCCACCGTGTACATAAATTGAGATAACATCTGGCACAGGGCACGTATCAAGCTTATCTGTCCAGCTTTGAAGGCCACAACGCAGGAATTTACTATGACGTTTGTGTGCAAAATTACTTATAATCCAAAACAATTACTTTATTATTAAAATGTGTATGTTTTGAAATTTAAACATTTTTATATATTTTTCTAACAAACACATTTTAAATATCCTGTGATTTATCTTTAAATACTTTATAGCCACGTGTACTTTCCTGCTGTACATTTTTAATAATGCTTAGCAGACAATTGGTATTTTCTTAGGAATTTATGTGGGATTTATTTCGGCCAGACTTTGTCTATCACCATTGTTATAGAAATAAATAAAAAAAGGATTTTGATTTTGTTTCTCTATGAGCAATCACAAAGTTTTCTGATTGGATAAAAAGAATTTTAAATTTTATTAAATTAAATGGATTCAATTAAATTGTAATAAAATATGATTGAGAGATAATCGCTATCAATAATTTAATAAGAAACATTTTCAATCCTTTTTTTATAAGGAAATAATTTATATTTTCCTTTATAAGGAAATATTTAATTAGATATTTTCATTCATAAGGCTTGTCTAACTTCAATCTACAACATTATTTAAAATTTAAAAGTACTGTTTAACAAATTGTTCTGAAAACTAATTTTCTTAAGCGATCTCTTCATACCAGACAAAGGGTAACTTCACTGTTAAACATCCACATAACCTTACTTTTTATGTGATTTTCATAGTTACATAAATACTAATATTTACGTTTATGTAACTTCACCCTCCCTCTTGTGTCTGTTCACAGTACGAGTATTTAAGGGTAATGGAAAGTAGCGGAGTATTGTTGCGACCTAAATTAAGCGTCGCTATTATTTTTGTCTTCGTAAGTGGATTAGTATTTTCTGTCGTGTTTTGTTCCGATGTTAAATGCTAAACGGAAATCACTTTAATTAAGGATACATTCCATTTTTCGTTTTGGCCGTATCCCCTTTAGCAAAAAGGTTATATCTGTTGGCTGACGTTTCAGCAAGAACAGGTGACCGTTGGGTGTTTGCTTAAATGTTGGGTTGTATGCCGTGACACACAAACTTGCCAACAATGATAGTTACCATCATTGTTGAAGTGGTACAAGTCTCATAGTGAAAAATATCTGGAAGACTACACTTAATCTTTGCTCTTTGTTGAAGTTATTATAGAGCTTACAATATTAAAGCTGGGGTTCTACAATTTTAAACTGATTCTCCGAGAATATAATTCAAAGAAAATTAAAATTGTCAATATAAGTCCACCATATATAAGTCCCATACAAAATTTTTAAATGCTATGTGGCGTATTATTTCTTTTGTTTTGCATTTCATATAAATCATACGCACCGACAGACACCACTAAACCTTGATCCCTTAACTTTGTCTGTCTGTCTGCCGGAATGTGTATAGATCTCACAGCATTAAAGTTAAAGCTTTAAAATTTTGAACTGGCATTTCTGATTCCCAAAGGGCCAGAAGTTATACTTCAAAGAAAATGAAAATTGTTAATATTAGTCTACGAATATAACTTTAACCACATAGAACATTGTTGATGGAAGTGGCGAACCTTTGGCTATGTCAAAGCACAATTCATTATACCATTCACCACACTGTGGTACAGGGTATTATGTCTTTGTGCATATGTTTGTAACAGGCAAAAGGAAACGAGATAGACACATGGTTCCTTTGGAGAATATGCATAGAATCACTTTCTGAGTCGATTTATGCATGTCCGTCCGTCTGTTGGTGTTAAATTGTAAACAAAGTACAGGTCGCATTTATGATCCGATTGGATGAAATTTGGCATAGGTCACTTATTCGGCCCAAGGACAAACCCTATTGAAATTGGGAAAAATTGGTTCAGATTTAGATATAGCTCCCATATATATATTTAACTGATTTAATGTAAACGGCCCCTATATATCTATCGATTTGCACGAAATTTGGTACAGCTTGCCAAGTTTCGTGAAAATCAGTTCAGATTTAGATATAGTTCCCATATATAGTTTCGTCCGATTTCATGTAAATGGTGCCCCAAAGTCCCTATATATCTTTTGATTTGCACGAAATTTGGCATAACTTACTGAATTAAGCCTAGAGTGATGTCTGCCTTGTTTCGTGAAAATAGGTCCAGATTTAGATATAGCTCCGATATATAGTTTCGATCGATTTCATGTAAATGGGGCACCACATATATCTTGCGATTTGCACGAAATTTGGCATAACGTACTGAGTTGAGTCTAGAATTATGTCTGCCAAGTTTCGTGAAAATCGGTCCTAATTTAGATATAGCTCCGATATATAGTTTCGTCCGATTTCATGTAAATGGTGCACCAAAGTCCCTATGTATCCTTCGATTTGCACGAAATTTGGCATAACGTACTGAATTGAGCCTAGAGTGATGTCTGCCAAGTTTCTAGAAAATCGGTCCAGATTTCTTTATAGCTCCCACATATATAGCTCACATATTTTAGGTAATTGACGCACCAAGGAACCAATAGGAACAAAACGTTCTGAAGTTAGTATAACCTAACCTGTGACAAGTTTGCTTGAAATCGCTTAATATTTGTATAGAGCTTCCATATATATTTTCGTCCGATTTCAAGTAAATTGTGCATCAAACTCCTCATGTTAGTCAGATTGGCATCAAATTTTGCACAACGTACAAAATTGAGCATAGAACTACGTAGTTGGGTTTTCTAGAAGTATAGACCCAACGTATGACCTATTTATAGTTGTTTGAAGTCGATTTACATACTTTATGGATATATCTAGGTAGATTCACATTTAGATAAATATCACATATATTATTTCATCCAATTTCATGTTAATAGTCCTGTTTAATATACCCATAGTGGTGAAGGGTATCATATAGTCGGCCCCGTCCGACTTTACTACTTTCCTTACTGGTTTTTATACCCTACACAACTATGTTGTCAGGGTATTATAGCTTTGTGCAGCCCCAAAAGTTTGTAACGCCGCGAAATATTGGTCCTAGACCCACCTTTAAGTATACCGATCGTCATATCTCGACTAGCTGAGTCGATCTAGACATGTGTGTCCGTCCGTCCGTCCGTCCGTCTGTCCATTATAATTTGTAAACACGATACAGGCCACAGTTATGGACCAATCTTCACGAAATTTTGCATGTAGGATGGGTTCTGGCCAATGAAGACCCCTATTGTTTTTGGGAAAGATCGGTTAATATTTAGGGGATGAAATGGACCAAATACTAAATTTTTGTCGGATTTTCTGGTCGCTCCACAGGCCGCAATAATGACCCGAACATCGTGAAATTTTGCATGGAGAAGGGGGTCGGGCCAAAGAATAAGCATGCCTGTTTTGATAAAGATCGGTCAATATTTAGCGGGTCAAATGGACCCTGACTTTTGTGTGAAAAATGACAAAATTTGTATTCTATAGCGTATATATTTACCCCTGAAGGACATAGACCCGAAAAATTGATATTATATCCAAGAGGAGTGGTTGACCTTTAAATTAAGACCAATTATATTGTCGCATGTG
>NW_026886704.1:0-81130 GCF_032173495.1 Musca vetustissima | reverse complement strand
TTTTACAATAACCAAAAGAGGCGTCGATTTTTTTTAAAGAATATTTTTTACAACGACAATAAGAGGCGTTTTTTTAAGAATATTTTTTTACAAAGACCATAAGAGGCGTGGATTTTTTTAAAGATTTTTTTTTACAATAACCAAAAGAGGCGTCGATTTTTTTTAAAGAATATTTTTTACAACGACTATAAGAGGCGTTTTTAAGAATATTTTTTTACAACGACCATAAGAGGCGTGGATTTTTTTATTTTAAAGAATATCTTTTTACAACGACCATAAGAGGCGATTTTTTTAAAGAATATTTGTAAGGACAAGCTCAAGGGTGGAGATTTTTTCAACGACCATAAGAGGCGTGGATTTTTTAAAGAACATTTTTTCAAGGACAAGCTCAAGGGTGAAGATTTTTTAAACGACCATAAGAGGCGTGGATTTTTTAAAGAATATTTTTCAAGGACAATCTCAAGGGTGAAGATTTTTTCAACTACCATAAGAGGCGTGGATTTTTTAAAGAACATTTTTTCAAGGACAAACTCAAAGGTGAAGATTTTTTCAACAAGAGGCGTGTATTTTTTTAAAGAACATTTTTTCAAGGGCAAGCTCAATAGTGGATATTTTTAAAGAATATTTTTTCAAGGGCAAGCTCAAGGGTGGAGAGTTTTTCAACGACCATAAGAGGTTTGGATTATTTTTAAGAACATTTTTTCAAGGACAAGCCCAAGAGAGGACATTTTTTCAACGACCATAAGAGGCGTGGATTTTTTTAAAGGACATTTTTTCAAGGACAAGCTCAAGGGTGGAGATTTTTTCAACGACCATAAGAGGTTTGGATATTTAAAGAAGACTTTTTCAAGGACCAGCTCAAGGGTGAATTTTTAATGAATATCTTTTCAAGGACAAGCTCAAGGGCGGAGATTTTATCAACGACCATTAAAGGCGTGATTTTTTTTAAAGAAAATTTTTTCAAGGACAAGCTCAAGGGTGGAGATTTTGTCAACGAGCTCAAGGGTGGAGATTTTTTCAACGACCATAAGAGGTTTGGGTTATTTTTAAGAACATTTTTTCAAGGACAAGCTCAAGGGTGGAGATTTTTTCAACGACCGTAAGAGGTTTGGATTTTTTTAAAGAACAATTTTTCAATGACAAGCTCAAGGCTAGAGATTTTTTAAACGACCATTTTTTTCAAGGACCAGCTCAAGGGTGAATTTTTAATGAATATTTTTTCAAGGACAAGCTCAAGGGTGGAGATTTTTTCAAAGACCATAAAAGGCGTGGATTTTTTTAAAGAACAATTTTTCAATGACAAGCTCAAGGCTAGAGATTTTTTCAACGACCATAAGTGGTTTGGATTTTTAAAGAATATTATTCAAGGACCAGCTCATGGGTGGATTTTTAAAGAATATTTTTTTCAACGAGCATATGAGGCGTGGATTTTTTAAAGAACAACGTTCAATATGAACTCCTAATACAATCTATTGAAAACCATTATGTTTTCTTGTTGGCGACTGTTTATCGTTTTATCTGTATCTTGGTAATTTGTTCGTTTTTTATTGGTCAAATATGACCTTTTCCTGGTTAATTTAATTAATTTAATATATTTCTTGTTTTAATTGTTGTTGTCCATTTAACTGACAAAGTAAAGATGTTGTCTTTTATTTTATTTGCTGTCTATTTTATGACTCTATTAAAATACTGAATATCAATGTGTGTGTATGTATTTTTGGACATTTTTATGATTCAACATTAATCACGAGGTGATGATAGAAAATACATTTAGCAGTTATTTTAATGATTTCGTATCGCGATATCGTTAAATAGCCAATTTTATGAAAAATGGGTTTTTGGTCATATTTGGTTACATTTGAACGAACGAATTTGGAATGATCGGGGCTACTATGGGAATGTTGGATTTTTATATGGCATTGAAAATTTTATTATGGTGAAATATAATATTTAAGAAGGCTAAAGGGTAACATTAGTTTGGATGGAAATCCCACAGAGCTATGTCCTTAAAGGGTGTAATTTAAAGCAACAAAAATATATGCCCAGGAGGTCTAATAGTGTCCTCTAAATCACTTCTAAAAGAAACGAACTCTAATAAACAAAGAACTTCCTCGTCGCCTAGTGTCTCGAAATCTTTATTTTTATTTAAAAAATTAAATATATAATTTATTTTAAAAAATATTTCAAACAAATTTTTTTTTTAAATTGATGAAACATCAAAGTGATGATTTTGAAATGACTCCACACTGTCACCCACAACACCAAAAATACCAAGAAAACAATACAATTTTTAATTTATTTAATCTCCTAAATGATTGAATGGAAATTATGCAAATTTTATTTGTTTGTTGTAGTTTTTTTTTTGCGGCGTGAAATTAATTTGCTGCCAAGTCAATGTGTGTGGTCGATCGATCGACCGATCGACCGATCGCTTGACAAAAGGCGGATATTTAAATGTTGATGTCTCATTTTTGTCCAGGGAGGAAATATATATTTTATTTGTTTGGACGTATTTTCCCACAGTGCTGTCATTTGTTTTTTTTTTTTTTTTTTTTGCTAAATGACCTTTATCAAATTCGATGTCTTGTGGCCTTATAGGAACAATGAATAGGTGTGTGTTTGAGTGTGGTTAATATAGGCTTAAAAATACTATAAAAGGAATTATCTGTTGACAAAGTGGAACTGGGCTAAATAACGGTTAGATTTTGGATTTAGAAGCATTACTAATGAATTTTTAAGAGATCGTAGGCGTGGTGTTTTTACAATTATTAGGGATAATATGTGAGAAATTGTAAAGAATTTTTGAATGACTATAAATGTGTATATTTTTAGATTTTTTCAGGGCGTGGTGAATTTTTTCAAAATAATATTTTTCTAACGACCATGACAGGCTTGAATTTTCTTGTTGCTATTTTTGGATGATCATAATTTAAATATTATTTTGATATTTTATCCGGTGATTTATTGTAAATAATCAAGTGTCATAGAGCCAATGACAATGGCGTGGTGGGTGTCGGCACGATAAAGAATATTTCTTCAACGACTAGAAGAGGCGTGTAATTTTTTAAATATTTTTCAACGACCATAAGAGGCGTGGATTTTTTAAAGAATAATTTTTCAAAGAACATAAGAGGCGTGGTGTTTTTAATGAATATTTTTTCAACTACCATAAGAGGCGTGGATTTTTAAATATATATTACCAACGACCATAAGGGGCGTCGATTTTATTAAAGAATTTGTCAAAAGAACATTTGTTCATATTTTTTCAAAAGAATATTTATTTAACGACATTGACAGACGTCGATTTTTAAGAATATTTTTTTAACGACCATAAGAGGCGTGGCTTTTTTACAGAATATTTTTTCAAGGACGAGACTTTTTAAAGAAATTTTCCAGAGACCATAGTCGTGTATTTTTTACAGAGGCCATAGACGTGGATTTTTTTTTTAAATTTTTTCAGAGACCATAGTCCATAGTGCATATTTAATTTTTGTAAAGATTATAGGCGTGGTTTTTAAAGGCTTTTTCAAAGGCCATAGACGTGGATTTTTCAATACTCTTTTTCAGAGACCATATGCGTTTATTTTTCAGAGGTGTTGACTGAGACTATAGAATTAAATTAAATTAAATTATTTTTTCAAACTGTTTAGACCACAGTCGTGTTTTTTTAAGATTTGTTTAAAAAATAACATTTTTTCAAGGACTATGGGTGAGGATTTTTAAGACACATCATGTTTCTGATATTTAAAATGCTATTGGCTCGGATATTTTATAGGCCGGAATTTTGAATGTTTTTTTGCGGACACTTGGAAGGGCTATAAAAGTCGAATTTCAAAAGACTTAGTTATGGTTGTCGATGTAAATTCAATAAGTGGATTTTCCATGGTATGTAGGTGTCGATTTTCAGGGGTCGTGACGAGTTTTTCTATTATTATGATTTTTTTTTTGAAGAACCTTGAAGTTTTTTGGAGTTATAGAAGGAGTTTATAAAAAAAAATATCTAAATCAAATATAATATTTGTCTTAATTATTGAGGAATTTTTAAAGTATTTTTTGCAGATATCAGAGGATCAGCGGCGGGGATTTTGTTTTGAAATTTAATTTTTTGTTCATAAACTGTAGACAGATTTTAAAGCAGAATTTTCGTGATTTTCTAAAAAAATAATGGCGCCGTGTTCTGAGTGAAAATCTCCATGCATTTTTGAATAACTATAAGCCAGAATTTTTTAGTAGGACTTTTTTAATAACAACACTATTGGCCTGAGATCCCATAATTATAGCAGTCGATGTATAAAATAAAAAAAAATTATAACATATAAGGGTTTCAAGGACGCTGATTACAATACTACAAGGAAAAAGTAAAAAATTAAATATTGAGGATCGAAAATTAGGTTAATTATTCCCTACGCTTTATGGCTAATGAGATTATATACACTTTGATACGGTAAACATTTGTCTCATCGATATATTAGTTTTAGACGCCATGTTTCTCTGGACCAAATCCTTTTCAGACAATTTGGAGTCGATTTACAAATGTCCGTTCGTCTGTCTCTCTGGCAGGCAGCGGCACACACGATGACTCTTGAAAGAGCTAACTGATTTCATCTAAACATTATTTATCTTTCAAACTTAGTTCAAGTTCGAAGACTGTTAATATCAGGTCACTCTCTCTGGTACATCGCCCACAAAACGGTCAAAATGTTGCTGAAAATTATTTTTATTTAACATGCGACCAAGCCAAACTTTCTACAACCTATTATATTTACCAAGCCTTTATAAAGTCCGAATATGGGACCCATTTTTAATATTTATAAATCCAATATTAGGCGAATGGAATGCCAGATTTTTACTAAAGTTTTTACAACCTATTCCTTGTGTGGTACGTCCCCATAAAAGGGTAACATTTTCAATATTTATAAATTTAATGTTAGGCCTAAGGAATGTCCGATTTGAAACAAACTTTGCACAATTTATTATCTTTACAAAGCATCGATCGAGTCCGCAGATGGGGCCCACTGACAACAAAGCGTCAATATTTTAGAAGCTTGTAAATTTAATCTGAAGCGAATTGAATAACCGATTTGAAAAAGCATATACCATATACATTCCGAAACCTCTTTGATAAAAACATATATCTTATAGAAAACGAATAATAAAACCTGTGAATAACTCCAAAGACCTCCACACACTATAAATTGAGGGAGTATATCTATCCTCTACTTCTGGTACCTCCGCTAAAGGGTTCAACATTTTGGAAATTTGTAAATTTGGATCGATTCTGATTCCACTTCCTCTGATTCTTCCTCTATATTTACTGCTTTGTTTCTTTGTCCCATTTGCTACTTGAATGTTACCTAGATTATAAAAAAGTGGATCTATTCTTCCAATGGTTTGTTAATGTTGATGAATTTTGAATTGAATCTTCCAAGACCCCGTGTTCTGGTTTTCCACAATAGATTTTTCTCCATAATGTGAATATATAAACTTTATAGGGTCCACCATATTGAAGTGGAGGGAATATAGAAATAAAATAATAATAAGTATATCGTTATATCGAAGCCTGTGGGGAGATTTTCTGACCATTGTTACAAGAATTATTTGTTATCGGCTCCCGAAGATAATGATGGACAACCTAAACACAAACATTTAGTTTTGGGCCGCCCACAAGAGAATTATCGAGATGTGTTCATTAAGACTCCAAGTTCGGATAATGCCAATGTTAAATACTCGGCCGAATATGCGACTACAGTAAACAAATGTGTAGCCATCGTTGTAAAACATTATTGGAAAATACAGAATATTGTCACTTAATGTATTGCCTCAAGGTATCTGAGAACGTCCAATTAAAAAAATTGAAAGTAACTATTAAGTGCGTATTCGTACCAGGCTTATGAATCATTTACGGAAATACATCGGCTTCTTTTTGTATTATTATTATTTTTTTCTTTTTTGGTCTTATATTAATCTACTTTTTATATGTTGTTTAAAAACAAAATTAAAATATATAATTATAATACGTATTTATTTTTATAAAATTTGTCATAGGTTATTTGCAAAAAAAAAAAAAAAATTAAACAAAAACATAAAAATTCCAAATAAATGATTTGTGGACAAGCGTAACAACTAATCATGATTAGCGGCGGCAATATCACAAATTTGGAAAAACAGACAGACAGCCAGATAGAGATTATGGTTTAATGACATTTCAAATATTTGAGAGATCTTTCGTCAGAATTAAAATCAAAAAATCACTATTAACCCCTTCTAAAGAAATACAAAAACAATTCCAAATTTGCCTACAAACAAATTGAGTTAAGTTCGGCCGGCACCCTTAGCGCCAATTGAGTTGTATTCAAATGAAGTGAGTTGATTTGATAGGCAGCAACAACAACAAATATAGGCAAACAATAACAACAACGAAAAAAAACGACTCAAAAATTTGTCAACCCAAAACAATGCCGTCACAATAGAATTCGTATAAGAAAACACCTAAACGACGACGACGACAACGAAAGATATGGCCAAACATAAACAGATCTAGATTTGCATTAAAATTAGTTTGATAACCGATAGCGCCAAGAAAAAATTCGCATTCGAATAAATACTTATGCACCAACTGGCAGAAGACACAGTGCAATCGAAACAGTTCAGGAATACAGACACTCAACGGAAGCAAGAGGGTGTTACAACAGAAACAGAAGAAGAATAAGAACGAGGAACAATTGGAATTACAAAAATGAAAACCTTTGCCTTAGTTGCCCTTAGCCTGATGGCTGTTGTCACAGCTGCTCCCCAATTTGGTGGCTATGGATATCAAGCCCAACCCAGTGCTCCCGTTGTCAGCACTGGCTATCAGGGTGGTGAGAAATATTTACCTCCCGCCAGCACCACTCCCGCTCCCATTGTACGCAAACAATTCTATTTGGTATCGGCTCCCGAAGATAATGACGGACAACCTAAACACAAACATTTAGTTTTGGGCCGCCCACAAAAGAATTATCGTGTTGTGTTCATTAAGGCTCCAGGTTCGGATAATGCCAACGTGAAATACTCTGCCGAATATGCTCCACAAGAAGAGAAGACTGTCATCTATGTGCTCAGCAAGAAGGAGAATGAATTGAATGCCGGTGATATTGCCACACCCGCCCCCACAGAGGCCAGCAAACCTGAGGTATTCTTCATCAAGTACAAGACACCAGAGGAAGCTGAGGCTGCCCAACGTGAAATTCAAAGTAAGTTATAAAATTCCCCTCTCAATCTTACAATTATTAAAAAAAAATTATTTTTTTCTTCCTCCTCTCAGACGAATACGACAAATTGGGTGGCACCAACGAATTCACCGATGAAGGTGTTGCTCCTCTCACTTCAGTTGTTGGTGCTTTGGATGGCCTCACCCCTGATGGTGCCTACAATTATCAACCCATTGCTCCCAGCTCTTCGGAAAAATCCGCCATCAGTCAATATTTGCCTCCTATCACTAAATAGGTGTCGCTCGAAAAAATATTGAGCTGTTGTTGATGTGATTTTAGGTTTAGAAGTTCCTTGTTTTATTTTTTTGTTGAATATTACGTTATTTGAATTGTTTTTTATTGTTAAATACTCGAAATATATAATTTGTTAATATGTAAAAGAAATTTTTGATTTTTTCATTTAAAGAGAAAGATTTTTGTAGGACAAAAGCTCTGAATAATAAATAGTTCCCAAATAGTTAAACTATTAATACAGAACCCGACAGCATCTTAAATCAAGTCATATTCCAGATATAATGTTTTCCAATGCTAAATATATTTGACGATAAGTCTGTATTGAGATTTTACACAAGCACCAGTACGGATTATCGGATTACCGAAACTTCTGAAGAAGGTGGGAAGTTTTGACATTTATATTGGAAGGTTTCAAATTTATTAGCACAAACGTCCTCAATATGGTCTGACGTACGACCATGTGTGGTGTTGTTTATTGTGCATTAAAAAAATCAATTTGCTACATAAAATGGAAGTAACTTGTGAAATTTGGTAGCGGATTTTCGACACTTGTGAATAATAGAAAGTTTGAACTTTTTCAACATAAACCTACTCAATACGGTTTGAAGTACAACCATGTGTTGTGTTGTATACAGTGATTAGAAAAGATCAATTTGCCAAATATTTAGTCCAAAAATTAACCGCAGAGAATTGATGCAGTATGTGAATATCGGACTTTCGACACTTGTGAACAAAATCGGAAGTATAGATAATTCCACTTTTAATGTTTACATTTGTTCAAAGGTATGATGTATGACGTCAGTAAGGTATTACGTACGAACATGTGTTGTGTTGTTCACTGTGTTTCGAAAAAATATATTTGGCAAATAAAATAGAATAAAATCGTGAACATTTTCGTGGGATAATTTTGAACTTCTTTCGACGTGGATTATCAGCATGCATAAACTTAAATATTGGAATTCCGATGAAGCACAGCGAAACACGAATGTAATGAATTTAATCTCTCAATGTCAAGGGTCGTCCAAAAACGGCAGATGTGCTACATAACATTGATGCTGTGCATGAATATCGGAATTTCGACACTTGTAAACAAAGTCGGAAGTGTAGACATTTCAATTGGAAATTTTGCACTTTTTTAAGTAAATGCTCAGTACGTACAATCATGTGTTGTGTTTCGGTTAGTTCATGAACAATTTGTGCCATCATTTTTTACACCTTTCGTCGTGTCAAGAGTGCATCGATGAACTTGAATATCGATCATAAAAACGTCATTAAGTTTGTGGGAAGATTTTCAACCCAATGAGACGTCAAGATATCAATTTACAAGTAATTATTTATTTTAGGGAATAAATATCGAGGTGCTTCAAGAGATTTCATTAAAAATGGCGAATCGTGATGTTATGCATATGAGACCGAAACAAACTCACAATCGACCATTTGGTTTTTCGAAGAAGGACCAAATGGTCACCTGTTAATATGCATAACTGCTCCTCTAGAGTAACGTCACACGATCAATTTTGAATTTGCTTGCCTGAAGTCTTCGGAGAAATTTGAGAAACGAATAAGAGAAAACGAATCACCGAGCACCAATCTGGCCTTTTTGACTGGCCAAAACGTGGAATTGATGGGTCATCCGCCCTGCAACCCCTACTTGGCAACCAATGACTTATCCCCACGCCAGTACAATTTATATCCACTTACCACAAAACATTACCACATAAGTAGAAAATCTTACCTAAAAGAAGAAGAAGAAAAATATGATCAATAAATTTTATTAATACGAGATAGGTACATATCAGAAAACTCTATCTCTACACTTGATAAAAATGTGTCAAACTATTATAAATTAAATGCTTTCGAATGAAATAATATTTCTAAATGTACGCCTAATTGTCTGAAACGGATCTGGCGTAAAATCATTGTTTGACAATATTAAATCAATATTATCACACATTGCTACTACTCATACGCCTTTTGGCAATTCAAATCGATCGACGTACATATCCCCAAAGATTTTGATTTAGTATATACTACATTCCCACCATTATGCGACGCGTTTCGCCGTTTGTTAAGCGGCTCATCAGACATATTGGGCAATGTGGCTTATTTTTGGTCCAATAGAATCCCTCAATATTTACCGACACTCAACAAACACTACATATGTTGTATTTGGACGCTACCCGGAATTCAAGGACGACATATGTTTTCAAGCGGACGGTGCTACAGTTGAAAAATCCTTAAATCCGAGCTAAGTCAAAACTAGGCATGCGCGTCCGTTCGTTCGTCGGTGTTTTCATTATATTTTGTAAACACAGTATAGGCCAAAGTTATGGATCAAACATCACGAATTTTTGCATTTAGATACGATTCAGGCCAAAGACAACCCCTATTGTTTTTGGTAATGATCGGTTAATAAAACATTATTTTTGTTTTTCTGATCGCTTTAGGGTTCATAATTATGATTCAAACATTACGGCCAACAAACTATGTCCGTTGTCATGATTATCGGTCAATGTTTAGCGGATCAAATGGACCCAGAACTGCATGTGCATAATGACAAAATGTTCATTCTATTCCTAACGGACATAGACCGAACAAGTTGACAATATATCCAAAAGAACTGGCTGATCTGTAAATTTATACTATTTATTATATACAGTGTTCTATCTTTTTTGACAATGCTAATACTAAAACTGGCATTACCACACTGGAGGGCGGAAATGTCGCGCTGATCTCTTTAAAATTTTACCCGAAATTCCGAATATCACAAATGTTACACGGGATATCCGCACAACTGACTAGAATGTTTTGTTAATGTTCGGTCAATACTTAGCGGGTCAAATAAACTAAAAACTTTTGTGTGCATAATAATAAGATATGAATCTTATGCCGTAACAATTCACTCCCGTAAAACATGATTCTGAAAATATGTCAGGGTAAAAAACAGGAGCTGTGGACCTCTAATCGGTCTAAAATCGCAAAATATTGCACAGGCCTGGAATATTGATTCGTGGAAAGTTAAAGTTCATTGTTAGCATTTGGAAAAAATATATACGTACACAACTATGTTGTCAGGGTGTTATAGCTTTGTGCAGCCCCAAGAGTTTGTAAGGCCGCGAAATATTGGTCCTAGACCCACCTTTAAGTATACCGATCATCATATCTCGACTAGCTGAGTCGATCTATACATGTATGTCCGTCCGTCCGTTCGCCCGTCTGTCCATTATAATTTGTAAACACGATACAGGCCACAGCTATGGACCAATATTCACGAAATTTTGTATGTAGGATGGGTTCTGGTCAAGGAAGACCCCTGTTCTTTTTGGTAAATATCGGTTAATATTTAGGGGATGAAATGGACCAAATACTTAATTCTTGTCGGTTTTCTGGTCGCTCCAGAGGCCGCAGTTATGGCCCAAACATGGAGAAGGAGATCGGACCAAAGAATAAACATAGTACTTGTTTTGATAAAGATCGGTCAATATTTAGCGGGTCAAATGGACACTGACTTTTGTGTGAAAAATTACAAAATTTGTATTCTATATCGTATATATTTACTCCTGAATGACATAGACCCGATAAGTTGATAGTATATCCAAGAGGAGTGGTTGACCTTTAAAGGGATACCAATTATATTGTCGTAGGTACTCCGATGCGGGAGTTACACTTAAATATTTACAGGTACTTACGTATTCATATATTATTTAGCGACCTATTACCACACTGGTGAGCGGAAATGTAGCGCTGAATGTTAGGTGATGATCAGATAATAATTTTTCGGATGAAGTGGACCGAAAACTTAATTATTTGTACTTTTCGAGTCGAAAGCCGAACATCACAACACAACCCACTGTGAAGGGAATATGGACAAGTAATTTGAGGGGCTGTACTGATTATTAGTAACATTTGGTGATCTCTAGCCAGTCAAAATTGTGCAAATATCGCGAAATATTCCCCAATCTCAAAATATACAACCACAGAAAGTTAGATTTTCATGGAAGTTGTGTAGGGTATCATATGGTCGGCCCCGTCCGACTATACTGCTCCTCTCACTGGTTTTGATATTAAAGTAATATTAATATTGCTAATTCAACTGCTAATTAAATAATTTTTTAAAGATAATAAAAATATATATAGAGTCAATTTTAAACATTCAAAAAATATGTGACCAAAATGTGATGAAGTATATGAAAATTCCATAACGATTTCCAATTTACTTGCACGACCTGAAATGTATTATTTGAAACTCTACATTATTGACTGAATATTGCATTCATAAATAAATTTGACAAATTTATGAGATTTCACTAAAAGCCGTATGACGTTTATTATGAAAAAGTTTTCCTTTCGCTAGATAAATTCTACGTTCTTTAAAAGCAGGTAAGGCCTAGCAACAATAGGTTTATATATATATATATATATATATATATATATGTATATATCTATATATATTTTTTATGCATATCTAATTTAAATATGTCATAATAAATTTAATATATTATAACGGGGGAATGCCCAAATCCACTTATAAATTCAACATTTAAACACAATTAATACACTTTTTTGTTTTGTGAGAAAAGTGGAAACATAAGGAAATATTTGAACAATGGGCAAACAAATATTCGCAAAAAAATACCCCAGAGATCTATTATATCAAAAACACAATACGATTTTTTGTCATAATCATTTAATATTTGTGAATTTTTATTAAAATCTATGACTAAATAAGTTTAATATGTCAAAGCCCAATGACCTTTAGGCAAAATAAAAAGTTATGACAACTTTGTCAACAAAGTAACCAACTAAATGGATCAATAAAAAATTAAGAGATTCAAAAAAATATATAGACAACTACTGGTATTGATTATATTTGGAACCATCGTAGGCAACAAACATTGACAAAAAAGATATAAAATTCAAAAGTCTTTATAAAAATATGAAAAAAAATAAATAAAACCCTAACATAGGCTCGTACGTTGATAGGCCTATTGAAGTTTGTTTCCTAAGTCTTTTGTTTGAATTTATGAAAAAAACTAAATTCCTCAATCTTTTGTTTTATTAATTCACATATAAATCGTGCGAATATTTTATTTTATTACACAAAACAATATGAATCACATTCATCTTCATCACCGACTATTTCAGGGACATGCAAATATTTGAATTTGAAATAAATAAAAATAATAATGAAATAACGGGGATTTGGAGCATTTGCATGATAATCAAAATTCCCTTTCTACAGGAAATAGAAATCAAAAGCAACCTTTAGACATCACAAAGAAACAAATATATATATATATATATATATATATCAAATATTTTTTCTTGAAATTAGCATGAATGAAAAAAATCTAGAAATTTATAAGGCATGGCTTTTTTTAAATTATATCTCTAGGAATTTACAAGGCGTGGAATTTTTTAAAAATTATTTTTCTAGACATTTATAAGGCGTAGGGGATAATAGATACCAAGCAACGGCATTGATTGACTAAACATGTCGAAGTCCAGGCTTATCTTGGTCCCCCTTTCATCTCAATTGTGGACATTGACCTCCCCGTGGTGCCATCTGCGGTACCTATTTTCATCACCCGATGAAATAGTGAGCTAATATGTGCCGCGAGTTCACCCAAAAAAAATATAACAAAATGGGTTGAGGCGTCGGGTTAGTTGCCCACTCTCGGAAAAGCCAACCTACTATGAAAAAGCAAAGAAAAAGAAAACCAAACCCCCCTAATGTTGACGATCCCCGCAAACGTATAAAGGACCATGATCTGCGAATCTGCACTTGGAATGTGCGTACGTTGTACAGAACAGGCGCAGTGTTCGCTTTGGCGGATGTACTCAAGAAGTGCAAAGCCGATATTATTGCCCTACAGGAAATGCGATGGAAAGGGACTGGCGTAAGTAAATCCGATGATTACGCCCTGTTTTATAGCTGCCATGAAACGAGACATGAATTTGGCTGCCGATATATGGCTAAAAGAATAAAAGACCTCGTCTTCAGATTCACTCCAGTAGATGAGCGAATCCGTATAAAAGCCAAGTTCTTCTACATCAGTCTCATTTGCGTACATGCTCCGACCGAAGACAAAGATGAGCAGACTAAAGACATATTTTATGAGCGTCTAGAAACAGCATATGATCGCTGCCCTGGCCATGACATTCTGCTAGGAGATTTTAATGCAATAATCGGAAGGGAAAATATCTTTGGCCCACCGTCGGAAAATTCAGCCTTCATGAAGAAACATCAGACAACGGCATGAAGTTGATTGACTTCGCGGAAGACAAAAAAGCATGGTAGTTAGCAGCACCAGATTCAAATATCTCGATATACACAAGGTCACTTGGATTTCACCCGATCGACCAACGAAAAATCAAATCGATCATGTTGTGATAGACGGAAGACATTCATCCAGTGTTTTAGACGTCCGATCGATCCGGGGAGCGAATATTGATACCTTGTGGCAGCCAGGGTACGCACTCGTCTTAATGTAGCAACAAAGATGCGTTCTAATGTAATACGGAAATTTGACGTCTAAAAGCTGCAAACACAACAGACAGCAGAAGCCCACTCCGCTCAACTTATCCACCAGCTTGACGAAAGCACCCCTTGTCCCGATAATAATATAGAAGCAGAGAATTTGCCACTGCAGCAAAAGCAACGCTTGGGTACCAAAGACCACCATCAAGAAATCCGCGGTACGGTCAGGAGTGTCGTAATGCTACTGATATGAAAAACGCAGCGTACAGGGCAAACCTGCGGACAGTAGCAACACGTAATGCGATGCAGAAATATCGGGAGAAAAGGGGAGAGGAGAAACGCATTTTCAGAAAAAAGAAGAAAGAGCAAGAAAAACGTGAGCGTGAGCAAATCCAGATGTACAGGAGTCAGAATGAAGTCCGAAAATTCTATCAATGGGTAAAACACCAAACCGAAGGCTTTGGTGCAGGCACATCCTCCTGTAGAGATGAAGAAGGAAACCTGGTGACAGATACAGACAGCGTGCTGAGGATCGGGAAGGAGCATTTTGAAAACTTTTGGTATCAAATAGTAGCTGTGAAGTAGATACCCCAGAACCAATAATAGATGACGTTATAGAGTGTATACCACCTAGCCAAGATTAAGTCAGAATAGCAAATCAATCGGCTGTAGAATAATAAAGCAGCAGGTGCCGATGGGTTACAAGCCGAACTATTCAAGACTGGTGATCATATGCTGGTAAGGAGCATGCACCAGCTGATTAGTACAATTTGGCTAGAAGAATGCATGCACAAAGATTGGAACCTTAGCATCCTGTACCCCGTGCACAAAACAGGAGACAAGACGATATGTGCCAACTATAGAGGAATAAGTCTCCTTCCCATCGCATATAAAGTGCTATCCAGCGTACTGTGTGAACGATTGAAGCCAATGGTCAATGACATTATTGAACCATACCAAAGTGGCTTCAGACCTGGCAAATTCACCATTGACCAGATTTTCACTCAGCGCCAAATCCTGAAAAAAACCCCACGACACATTCCAACTATTCGTCGACTATAAAGCCGCATTCGACAGCCCTATCCGTTCAGAGGTGTATAAAGCCATGTCTGCGTTTGGCATTCCTGCAAAATTAATTCGGCTATGCAGAATAACTTTAACAGGCACAATATCAGCATTTAATGCCGGAAAGAACCTCTCGCGGCCCTTTAATACCGAACAAGTGTTCAGACAAGGTGATAGTTTGTCGTGTGATCTTTTTAACATCCTGCTGCAAAAGGTCGTACGAGAGGCAAAAGTGAACAGAAATGACACTCTGTACACCAAACAACACTAGTTACTGGCCTACGACATCGACATGATGGGTCGAACATTGAGGGCGGTAACAGCCACTTTTGAACAAATTGAGAAGGAGTCTGTCAAAGTTGGTCTGGCAGTAAACAACGAGAAGACCATGCTGATGGTATTAACGCGCATGACGTCCAGTAGACTCGGACTAACTGTGGAACTTGAGAACTACAGCTTCGATGTAGTCAAAGATTTTATATACCTTGTTACTGCCATAAATAAAACGAATGACATCAGTTTTGAAATTCGTAGAAGGATAGTGATGGCCAACCGATGCTACTATGGTCTGAGCAAACAACTCAAAAGCAAGACCACCTCCCGCCAGACCAAACTCACACTATACAAGACGCAGATACTACCCGTGCTGTTATATGAATCTGAAGTATGGGTACTTGCGCAATCAGATGAGGCAGCTCATGCAGTGTTTGAGAGAAACATTTTCCGAAAGATCTATGGGCCGACGCGCCTGCAAATCTTTTCTAAGCTCGGCTTATGGAACGAAAGTTCTGTCACAAGCCAGCTAAGTAAGTAAGAATTTTTTAAAAATTATTTCTCCAAAAATTTACAAGTTGTGGATTTTTTAAAAATTATTTTTCTAGAAATTTACAAGGCGTGGATTTTTTAAAAATTATTTTTCTAGAAATTTACAAGGCTTGGATTTTTAAAAATTATTTTTCTAGAAAAATTTACAAGGCGTGGATTTTTTAAAAATTATTTTTCTAGAAATTTACAAGGCGTGGATTTTTTAAAAATTATTTTTCTAGAAATTTACAAGGCGTGGATTTTTTAAAAATTATTTTTCTAGAAATTTACAAGGCGTGGATTTTTTAAAAATTATTTTTCTAGAAATTTAAAAGGCGTGGATTTTTTTAAAAATTATTTTTCTAGAAATTTACAAGGCGTGGATTTTTAAAAATTATTTTTCTAGAAATTTACAAGGCGTGGATTTTTTAAAAAAATATTTTCTATGAGTCCATTACAAGGCGTGGATTTTTTTAAAAATTATTTTTCTATGGGCTATTGTAGCGTGGATTTTTTAAAAATTATTTTTCTAGGTGTGGATTTTTTAAAAATTAGTTTTCTAGAAATTTACAAGGCGTGGATTTTTTAAAAATTATTTTTCTAGAAATTTACAAGGCGTGGATTTTTTAAAAATTATTTTTCTAGAAATTTACAAGGCGTGGATTTTTTAAAAATTATTTTTCTAGAAATTTACAAGGCGTGGATTTTTTAAAAATTATTTTTCTAGAAATTTACAAGGCGTGGATTTTTTAAAAATTATTTTTCTAGAAATTTACAAGGCGTGGATTTTTTAAAAATTAGTTTTTTCGGTAGGGTATAAGCGAATTCGTCTGCACCGTCCAATAAATGATATTCGTAAATTAGCGTCTACTTTTGCAGCATCATAAACAAATTAATTTGTGAGACCCTATTAAATTAGTTAATTAGTATATGGTTTGGTTTTTAATAGTCGTATACGACATTTCGAAAAACAAACATTGATATTCATCATTTTGTCAACACCTGCTAGAACTGGCCATAAATAATACAATTACAACAACAATAATTGCATTGGTCGAAACTTCCGACTTGAAATGTCTCGATTTGCAAAAAAAACCGAACATGCAAATTTCGATCCACTTAATGATGCACCCAACGAGCGGTTATGTTCAAAGAACGAAGAAGAAAAACAACAACATTTTTAATAATATGATTTGTTGTTGTTGTTATTATTGTTCCGATGAAACCTTTTAAATCGATTTATATGCAAAACAATTAAAAACCCAAGATTGATTACTAATTTAGACATTTGCTTGTTTATTGACTATGTCGTACCCTTCTCATTAGCGTAGCCAAAGAAGTGCGTAGGCGCCTCACTTAGTTTCGTATGTTGTTGTTGGCTATTTTTATTCACTTTTAATTAATTAGTGTCTGTGAATGTGTCAAAATATTTGTTGAAATATTGATGGTACGGCTGATGACTTTGTTTCGATTTGCATTGGTGAAGCGAAGAACACTGCATCGGATAGATAAATATCTATCCCGCCAAACATTCATCAAAATACCACACGCTTTATCTTTCTGACATTTGACAATGTCGTCGTCGTGAATTGGAAATGTTTTTGTTTTTATCAGTTTTGTGATCATGTTCGGCTATTAAAATGTTGATTGGTTCATTATTGACGACATTAGGTTAAAGATTAGGTGTTGCAGCTCTAACAAGGCCAAAATTAAATTTAATTAATTTTTTATTTTAATGCCTTTTTTTTTTATTTGCCATTTTTTTTTAGTTTGACAGGAAATCCCTAATTTCAATCAGTCGATTTTTTTATGATGAGATAAAATAAAACATAACATGAACAAATTATCGTGTTGTATTGAAAAATTAATAACACCTATGCAACATGGTACAGTGGAACCTTTTCGAAAATAGCATTACTAATTTGTATACCCTGCACCACACTGTGGTACAGGGTATTATGTCTTTGTGCATATGTTTGTAACAGGCAAAAGGAAACGAGATAGACACATGGTTCCTTCTGAGAATATGCACTTTTTAAGTCGATTTATGCATGTCCGTCCGTCCATTCGTCCGTCTGTCCATGTTAAATTGTAAACAAAGTACAGGTCGCCTTTTTGACTCGAGTTGGATGAAATTTGGCACAGCTCATTTATTTGGACCAAGGACGAACCCTATTGAAATTGGGAAAACTCGGTTCAGATTTAGATATAGCTCCCATAGATATTTTCGTCCGATTTTAGGTAAATGGTGTACCAAAGTGCCTGCATATATTTCGATTTGCACGAAATTTGGCATAGCGTACTAAATTAAGTCTAGAAAGATGTGTGTTAAATTTCATGAAAATCAGTTCTGATTTATATATAGCTCCGATTTTGGTAAACAGTGCACAAAGGTCCCTATATATCATTCGATTTGGACGAAATTTGGCACAGCGTACTAAATTAGGTGTAGAACGATGTGTGTTAAATTTCGTGAAAATCGTTTCCGATTTAGATATAGCTCCCATATATATTTTCGTCCGATTTTAGGTAAATAGTGTACCAAATTGCCTTTATATCCTGCGATTTGCACGAAATTTGGCACAGCGTACTGTATTAGGTAAAGAACGATGTGTAAATTTCATGAAATCGGTTCAGATTTAAATATAGCTCCTATTTATATTTTCGTCCGATTTTAGGTAAATAGTGCACCAAAGTCCCTATATATATTTCGATTTGCACGAAATTTGGCATAGCGTACTAAATTAAGTTTAAAAAGATGTGTGTTAAATTTCATAAAAATCGGTTCAGATTTAGATATGGCTCCCATATATATTTTCATCCGTTTTTAGGTAAACAATGCACCAAAGTCCCTTTATATTCTTCGATTTGCACGAATTTTGGCATAGCGTACTGCATTAGGTGTAGAACGATGTGTGTTAAATTTCTTGAAAATCGGTTTAGATTTTTATATAGCTCCCATATATATTTTCGTCTGATTTTAGGTAAATAGTGCACCAAATTGCCTTTATATCCTGCTATTTGAACGAAATTTGGCACAGCGTACTGTATTAGGTAAAGAACGATGTGTGTTAAATTTCATGAAAATCGGTTCAGATTTAGATATAGCTCCTATTTATATTTTCGTCCGATTTTAGGTAAATAGTGCACCAAAGTCCCTATATATATTTCGATTTGCACGAAATTTGGCATAGCGTACTAAATTAAGTTTAAAAAGATGTGTGTTAAATTTCATAAAAATCGGTTCAGATTTAGATATGGCTCCCATATATGTTTTCATCCGTTTTTAGGTAAACAATGCACCAAAGTCCCTTTATATTCTTCGATTTGCACGAATTTTGGCATAGCGTACTGCATTAGGTGTAGAACGATGTGTGTTAAATTTCGTGAAAATCGGTTTAGATTTTTATATAGCTCCCATATATATTTTCGTCCGATTTTAGGTAAATAGTGCACCAAAGTCCCTATATATATTTCGATTTGCACGAAATTTGGCATAGAGTACTGAATTAAGTCTACAGAGATGTGTGCTGAATTTCATGAAAATCGGTTCAGATTTATATATAGCTCCCATATATATTTTCGTCCGATTTTAGGTAAACAGTGCGCCAAAGTCCCTTTATATCCTTCGATTTACACGAAATTTGGCATAGCGTACAGAATTGAGTCTAGAATGATGAGTGGTGAGTTTCGTGAAAAATCGTTTCCGATTTTGATATAGCTCCCGTATATATTTTCGTCCGATTTATGGAAAATGGTGCACCAAAGTACCTATATATATTTCTATTTGCACGAAATTTGGCATAGTGTATTGAATTCAGTCTAGAAAGATGTGTGTTAAATTTCGTGGAAACCGGTTCAGATTTATATATAGCTCCCATATATATTTTCGTCCGATTTTTTGTAAGTGGTACAAAAAGTCCCTATATATAATGCGATTTGCATGAAATTTTGCAGAGTGTACTGAATTGAGCCTAGAATGACGTGTATCAAGTTTCGAGAAAATCGGGTCCGATTTAGATATAGCTCGCATATATACATATATATATTCTAATATTTGTACGATGAACACGAAATTTTGCACAACTTATCAAATTGAGACTTGAAGATACAGCCGTACCTTCCGTATGTATTTCGAACGAGTGTCTGATGGAAATTAAATTTTTAACAGTGCGGCGTACCGTGTATCGTGTATCAATGTTGTTATAAATCGTTTGCCATAAATGAATGAATTTTAATTTATCATAGGTTGCAGAAAGACATGAGTATGTTCCTTCGAGGGAACATTGACCTGCAATTGTAAGGATACATATGTACAATATACCCAAAGCGATGAAGGGTATCATTTTGTCGGTCCAGTCCGACTTTACTACATTCCTTACTGGTTAAAAATTCCAGCCTTGTAAATTTCTAGAAAAATATTTTTTTGAAAAATCCCCGCCTTGTAAATTCTTAGAAAAATAATTTTTAAAAAATCTACGACTTCTAAGTTCCTAGAAAAAAATTTGTTAAAAAAAATAGTTTTAGAAAAACCGCACCTTGTAAATTTGTTAAAAAAAAATTTTAAACTTATTTTTAACAAAATTCATTTAGTAAATATTTATGTTTTCTCATTTGCAAATTGATTAACATTTTGACGACATTCATGTTATTGTTTTAAATATTTAATATTTTCTGTTCGTAAATATTAATTTGTTTACTTTGTCGGCTTTTACAAAATGTTTAAAAATTCAATTCAATTTTTATTTTATGCATTTTTAATATGAATTCATTTTTTCCGTCTTTGATTTTTGTGTTCGGAACTTTGTCGCACAGCTGTCAGACAAGCTGGGGCGACTGTTGATGGTGTTTTTGGTTTTCTTTAGATATATATTTTTGGATTTTTCGTAGTTTGAAAGATAAATTATTGAAAGCCCCCCTCCCTACTGAGTTGTGTATTCATACATTGCAGGAGGGGTGAACGGGGGGTGTAAAACAGGTGGTGGATTAGTAGTCATCTTGGAGTGAATATTTATGGGGAGTGAAACAATTATGATGATTTTGGCAAATTATTAGTGTTTTTATATCACCGTTTTGGTTGTTGAATTTATGTCCGGCGGAGGTCGGTCAGACGACAGATCGGCCGAAAGTGTGAAAAATAATTTCAATTTAGTGAGGCGGGCGGTATTTGGCTTTTGATCTTTGGTTTACCTTCACGGCATTTGTCTCTGATGTTTCGATATCTGTTATAGATTTCATTTGATAATCGTTTATATAGAGTTGATAATTCTGCTCTTATCGGAGAACAACTTAAGGTCTAATCACCAAAAAGACTTAAGCAACAAACTTGTTTATTTATTTTTTTTTCTTTTTCAAATAGCCTAGACATTGTCATTATTGGCAACTAATAAGAGTTTGATTTTTTTGATCAATTCATTTAATCGAACATCTAAATACATATACATATGTATGTGTGTGTGTGCGTATGTGTGCTAGCGATCGAGCCAATTAAGGGTTTATATCCGCTATTAGTGGTTTAGCTAATTTAGCAAACCGGAAGCTGGTCCAATACAAAACCAAATTTGTGAATGTATTTTTTCGCAAAACAAAAGCAGACTCAAGAAGACTTCTTTGCAAAGTTCCAATTATCAATGGTTCGGAATATATTGTGACATTTTTTCTTTAATTTCGAAAAAAAAAACATAAGGAAGTAGTCTGTATTCTTTGTGATGATGATGGGTCATTGACATATTTGATTTGATTAAAAAAATGGATTTTTTTAAGACGATTGCATTCTAATTTCAAGCGAATTTTAATTTAATTCTGCGAAAACTAGATTATTATGAACAATTTAACAGAACAAAAACAAAAAAAAAAAATAATTTATTTGTGAGAAATATTTTTGTGACATTTCAGAGGCGTAGATGAACTAGCCACTGGAGAAAATATTTTTCAAAGAATTTTAAAAATATTTTTTTTTTAATTTACCAAGCTTGGATTATTTAAAAATATTTTTTGGATTTTTTAAAAATTATTTTTCTAAGTTACACAACCTGGATTTAATTTTTTTTTTCTAGAAATTTACATTGCATGAATTTTTTAAACACAATTTTAAAATGAGCTAAAAATTGTTTACGTTTTGTTTGTTTTCAATTCTCTTCGATGGCGCTTTGATCAAATGAAAATAATAATCTCACAACAAGGTTACAGATTAAGGCCTATTTTTTGGTTCATGAGTACCCGATCGCTGAGAATTCCCATTATTTGTAGATACCCTTTAACCTTTTGTGGTTACAAAATCGTATGAATTATTGAAAATTTATGCATTGACTAAATGATATTAATGGTTGTGGCAGAAGCACAGTGTTCTGAGAACGATAAAAATATAAATAAAATTGAAAAAATACAATGTTTTGGGACTTTCCAAAAATATTTTTTAAAGAGAGGATATTTTTAAAATAATCCACGACTGCCTTAGGAAACTCAAAACAATATTTTTAAAAAAATCCACGACTGTATTGGGACCTTAACAAATATTTTTAACAAATCTAAGACTTCCTACGGAGTCCACAAACGGTAAATCCTGGGAGGATATTTTTCAAATATCCACGACTTGCTTACGATCCTCAAAAAATATTTTTAAAAATACACAACTGTCTTAAGATCTTCAAAATAATATATATTCAAACAATATTTTTAAACCAGTGAGCGGAGCAGTATAATCGGACGGGGACGATCATACAATACCCTACACAGCTTCCACGGAACTGTAACTTTCTGCGGATGTTTATTCCAAGCCTGGGCAATATTTCGTGGTATATACACTTTGTTACCCGATTAGAGGTCAACAGCACCTCTTCCTTAAGTTTTCGGTCCACTTCATCCCAAAATTATAATGTGACCATCACCAAAAAGTATAGGCGTTGTCCATGACCACCACCTGGAACCTCATGGAAAATTTAAAAGCGATCAGCGCTATATTTCCGCTACGTAAGCTCTTGTAAATATTTAAGTGTAACTCCTACATCCGAGTGTCTACGGCAATATAATTGGTAACTACTCCTCTTGGATATACTATCAACTTCTCGGGTATATGTCCTTCAGGAGTAAATATATATACGATAATTGCGGCCTCTGGAGTCACCAGAAAAACAGTCAAAAATTAAGTATTTGGTCCATTTCATCCCCTAAATATTAACCGATCTTTACCAAAAATAATAGGAGTCTTCATTGGCCAGAACCCAACATACATTCAAAATTTCGTGAAGATTGGTCCATAACTATGGCCTGCATCGTGTTTAGAAATTATAATGGACAGACGGACGGACACACACGTCCACATCGACTCAGCTAGTCGAGATATTATGATCGGTATACTTAAAGGGACCAATATTTCGCGGCGTTACAAAATCTTGGGGCTGCACAAAGCTATAATACCCTGACAACATAGTTGTGTAGGGTATAAAAATCAACAACTGTCTAGGAACCCTCAAAAATATGTTTAAAATATCCACACATATAGTTGGGACCAAAGAAATATTTTTTAAGAAATCCACACATGTTTATGGACCCTGAAAATATATTTTTAAACCAGTAAGGAAAGTAGTAAAGTCGGACGGGGGTTACTATATGATACCCTTCACCACTATTGGTATATTAAACAGATGCTGTATGTTATGCCAAATTTCGTTCAAATCGAACTATATATTCGTACCATTTACATTAAATCGGACGAAATATATATATAGGGATATATCTAAATCTGAACCGATTTTCACATTATTCCGATTTTATTTGTAGACTTAATTCAATACGATATGCCAAATTTCGTGCAAATTAAAAGACATGTAGAGGTTGTTGTGCACCATTTACATAAAATCGGACGAACATATATATATATATATATATAACATATATATATATAACATACATATATATATATATATATGGTATTGTTTGTAAATGCCTTGTTAACCTCGAAGTGAGGCTCCAGCGAAATTCTCGTGCAGTTTATGTCGTTGGTCAGCTAAGTACTTCGCTTTGTTACAAGAGACATTTTGGTATGAAAGGTTTTTTGTATAGAAGCAATAGCTTCTGGGGAGAATATCCCAACAAAAAACTAAGGGAACTGATGAGGATCAGTGGCGTGATCCGAAACTATAGTCTTCCCTGCCTTACCCCTCGGCAAACAATGCCATACATTTCCCACTAATAAATAGTTGTTTTTTTATAAAAACAACAAACTGGGATTCAGCCTGACTATTTTGCAAAAACAAAAAAAAAGTGAGCTATATCTAAATCTGAACCGATTTTCACGAAACTTAGCACACATCATTCTACACTTAATTCAGTGCACTGTACCAAATTTCGTGCAAATCGAAAGATATATAGGGACTTTGGTGCACCATTTTCATAAAATCGGACGAAACTATATACGGGAGATATATCTAAATCTGAACCGATTTCAAGAAACTTAATACACATCATTCTAGACTTAATCCAATAGGCTGTGCCAAATTTCGTGCAAATCGAAAGATATATAGGTACTTTTGTGCACCATATACCTTAAATCGGACGAAAATATATATGGGAGCTATATCTAAATCTGAACCGATTTTTCCCAATCTCAATAGGGTTCGTTTTTGGACCAAATAAATGAGCTGTGCCAACAAATTTCATCCAATTTGAATCAAAAATGCGACCTGTACTTTGTTTAGAATTTAACATGGACAGACAGACGGACGGACAGACATGCATAAAACGACTTAAAAAGTGATTCTATGCATATTCTCATAAGGAACCATGTGTCTATTTCGTTTCCTTTTGCCGGTTACAAACATATGCACAAAGACATAATAGTACAGGGTATTATGTCTTTGTGCATATGTTTGTGTGGTGAAGGGTATAAAAATCAACGCCTGTCTAAGGTCATGAAAATATTTTGAAAAAATCCTCCACGATCTAGGAGCCCAACAATGTGAACCAATATTTATCATATTTGGTACGAAAATTTGACAACCAAAATACAAATTTCAGATCTTGACTTGTGGCCTCCGATGAACACAAAAATTATTCTCTCATTTTCTTTCAACACGCAACACTGTGAGTAGAAGAAAAAATATCGGCCAACAACTAACTTAGCATATGAAATTCTGGAATTTCCAACCAAAACTTAAAAGGTGTAGCTCTTAACAAAATTGAATCAAGGTACAACTGTCCCATAAATCAATGAGAATTTTTATTTTGGTGGATGGAAAAATAACAACAACAACAAAATGTACTAATTAAAAAACCATAGGTTTCCAAAAACATAAAGAAACTGGTCAAATATGGATAGATGGACATTATCAACACCAACACACAATTAGTAGCAGAAGCAGTCGAAACACAATTCCCCCTCCCCCGCTAATCGTTTAAACGATTAGCTCTCTTAGCCAACTAGGCGGGGGAATAAAAAATATGAGCAGTAATTATTTTCCAATAAATAAATTTCAATTAAGTTGTTATTGGGACAGGGGCTTTTCTGATTCGTTTGTTTGACTTTAGATGGCAACTAAAGGGCGTTGACAAAAATGCTACCTAACAAAGCTGACCTTATAGAAAATATTTGGGATTTTTTGTTGTGGGCTTTAAAGATAATATTTCAAGATCAAATATAAGTTTTATTTGATGATGTTGTCCTCCCCTAATTATTATAGCCAGCTAATAAACAAAACGTCAGAGAGCATAATTTTATCATAGCAACAACAAATTTACATTGAATTCCCATAAATTGTAGATTTTTGAAATTCCAAATGTAGTAGAACCCGCAGCAGCTTTGAGGCTTGCCGATCAATCGGCAAACCACAATTATGGAATGTGGTCTAGATCACATAAAATGAGGAAACCACTCAACTTAAAAAAAAATCATTTTGAGTGGTTTCTTTGTGGTGATCTCCGAATTTGAGTGTTTCTATTAAAGATGCACCGGCTTGGCTTTTCTAATTAGTTTATTTTGGCGGAATTCTTTTGAATATATTAATAATTTAAATACGGTTATAATTGTTGTTGGGATTAAAATGTTTGTTTGTTTAGTGTTTATTGACATGATAAAACAAATCAGTTATTTGTTATGTCTCTTACGACAAACAGTTTTTTCTATTACTAGGAGCTGAAGTACCAGTAAAGATGGAAAATGTGATTTAAAAAAAGTAAGGTAAAAAATTTAAAAAAAAAATTTGTTTATTTTTTTTTAATACAGAAAACTTATATATGGTGTAAAAGAAAATTTGTAAGTGAATATATAAAGTGTGCATATTTTCCAAACAAAAAATATTTTTAAATATTTACAAGAACAGATATTTGTTTTGAGCTAGAACTCTGAAATTTGGAATGTGGGTCACTGATGGAAAGTTCGAAAGAAATGGTTTAAGAAATGCGTACTTTTGTGTATGAAAAGTACTAAATGATACTATTTGTATTTAGTTGAGAGTATAGTGATGGAATCCTGATCATACGAATTAGGATTACAATTAAAGTGCAGAATTGCGGTAGCTTAAAAAAATCGTACTTATATGTACAAAAAGTACTAAATGGTACAAGTGGGATAATTTGGTAGAAGTTGGATTTAGGTGAACAGATAAAGTTGGAGTCTTGAAATTGGGAATTAAAATGACTGCTGGAATGCAGGATTGAGGCATTTTAGGAAATTCGTATTTATGTGTACGAAAAGTACTAAATGATAATAAATTTAATACAATTCGGATTTCGGTGAACAGATGGGGCTGAAATTTTGGAATTAAAATTACTGTTGGAGTGCAGTTCCGAGATATGGAGGTAGTTTTAAAAATTCGTCTTAATGTGTATTAAATGGGAATCTTATATATGAAATTAAAATTATTTTTAGAGTACTAAATGGTACAATTTGGATTTATGTAAACGGATAGGGGTGGGATCCTGAAATTTATGATTTATGCATTACTGTTGGAGTGTAGAATTGATAAAATTTTGGAAAATTGTAGTTGCGTCACGAGAAGTAATAAATGGTACTAAATTTTGGTACAATTTGAAATTTGGTGAATGGGTAGAACTGAAATCCTGAAAGTTGCAACTAAGATTAATGTCGGAGTGTAGCATTGAGATAGTTTTGGAATATGGGTACGAAAAGTACAGAATGGTACTAAATCTGCAACAATTTGAATTTTGGTGAACATATAGAGCTGAAATTTTTAAATTTGGATTTACGAATACTATTTGAACGCAATTTTAGAAATTCGTATTTATGAATATGAAAAGTACTAATTTTGGTAGAATTTGGACTTCATTACTGTTAGAGTGTAGTATGGATATTCATCGTTATGAGTATAAAAGTACTACTTGGTACTTAATTTAGAAAAAATAGGAATACGATTGATATATGGAAGTAGTCCTGAAAATCTGTACTTATGTGTTCGAAAAGTGCTTAATGGCTGAGTGGACTGATTGACACTTTTTTACTTGCTTTAACACTAGAAAGACTGGAATTTTGTATATACCTTTATTGCCTAAAACCGGTCAAAATTACCTCATTCTGAAATAATTTTTATTGTGTAAAGACCTTTTTTTGAACTTATTTTTTAAAATATTTTTTTACATTATTTACAATCATACAAAACGTTGTTATTATTTGTTTTCGGTGGGAGGGCTCTCAAGTTTCCCTTTTTGAAAAATAAGAGTGCGGACAAAATGTTCGAAAAAGAGTAAGTGTTTACTCTAAGAGTGAAATCGACTGGTAACAAAAAAAATATTTTTCCCGATTTGTGTGATCGTTTGTGTTTCTAGAGTAGCAAACGGGTTTCGATGTTGTTGTACTGATCTGGTTATATAACAAATTTACTTTATACAGTCATAAAAGTAGTTTGATTATTTAATATTTCACAAGAGGTCAAAATTATCGATTTTAGGCAATATAGGCAGGGACGTACGCAGGGGGGCGGCCCGGGCCCCCCGAAATTAATTTTTTTCACAGTAAATTTATGTTTGCAACAGCGAATTTTTCCATTTTGTACTACCGTGACCCCCCTCCACCCCCCCCAAATGAAATTCTGTGTACGTTGCTGAATATAGGTATAGCACATGTGAATACGGGGAATGAAAGAGGGGCGGAAGCAGCTACTATGATTAGTAAACGTAGTTCTATGTGGTACAAAAAGTCACCAAATTTTTAAAAGCTGTGTCATAATTGAAACAAAGGGGCCGATACCCTCAAGCACCTTTCTGCGAATACGAAACCTTGTTCCATGGTTCAATAAAATTTCTAGTCCACTAATGTTGGAATTTAACTAAAATGTATTACCCGGCAGGCTTTTTTGTTTTAAGAAATTCACTCCCACACCTTCTATGACTCTGGTCTATTTTTATACCCTTCACCACACTGTGGTACAGGGTATTATGTCTTTGTGCATATGTTTGTAACAGGCAAAAATAATCGAGATAGACCCATGGTTCCTTTTGAGAATATGCATAGAATCACTTTCTGAGTCGATTTATGCATGTCCGTCTGTCCGTCCGTCCGTCCGTCTGTCCGTCCGTCCGTCCATGTATTTTTGTTAACAAAGTACAGGTCACATTTATGATCCGATTTGGATGAAATTTGGCACAGGTCACTTAATTGACCCAAGGACGAAACCTATTGAAATTGGAGAAAATCGGTCCACGTTTAGGCATAGCTCCCATATAAGGGTACCCCAAAATTTTCGGTATTTTGAGGTTCTTGAGCGCGTTTTTTAACTGAATTCGCTGAAATTTGGTACTTTGAGTTCTTATTGGGTAGCAAATCTCTCTACCAAAAATTATAAACAAAGGTCAATTTTTTCGGATAGCCCCCATATAAAGGTACCCCCAAATTTTCGGTATTTTGAGGTTCTTGAGCGCGTTTTTTAACTGAATTCGCTGAAATTTGGTACATTGAGTTCTTATTGGGTAGCAAATATCCCTACCAAAAATTATAAATAAAGGTCCATTTTTTCGGATAGCCCCCATATAAGATTACCCCCAATTTTCGGTATTTTGGGGGTTTTGATAGCATTTTTCGACCGAATTTGCTGAAATTTGGTACTTTGTGTTCTCATTGGGTAGCAAATCTCCTTACCAAAAATTAAAAGTAAATGTCAATTTTTTCGGATAGCCCCCATATACGGGTACCCCACATTTTCGGTATTTTCGGGTTCTTGGGCTTGTTTTATAACTGAATTCTCTGAAATTTTGTACATTGGGTTCTTATTGGCTACCAAATTACTCCACTAAAAATTATAAATATAGGTCTAGTTTTTCTGGTAGTCCCCATATAACGGTACCCCAAATTTTTGGTATTTTGGGGGTTCTGATCGTATTTTTCAACCAAATTGACTTAATTTAGTACGTCGAGTTCTTATTAGGTAGCACATCTCTACACTATAAATAGTGGTCAATTTTTTCTGGTAGCCCCCAGGTTTTGAGGTTCTTGAACCAATTTTTTTTCTGGCACAGGATATTATGTTTTTGCGCATATGTTTGTAGCAGGCAGTAGGAAACGAGACTGACACATACGACTTCTGTTAGGATTCATTTCTTGAATATACTCAAAGTGGTGAAGGGTATCATATAGTCGGCCCCGTCCGACTTTACTACTTTCCTTACTGGGTTGTTTCTTAATTTTTATAAATTTACTATCATATTTTATATTAAAATTAAAAATCGGTGACGAAACAAATTAATTTTTGGCCAAAAAACATTATTTTATTTCCTATATAAATGTGGTAGTATTTTAAAGAGGTTTTATTCATTTTAAATCTAAACACACTCCTTTTTTAATAATTCTAATAAAGAGTATTGTCAAATTGAAACTAGTTTTTTCTACAACTTTTGTATTTATTTCATTGAAGAATAAATGTACACCAATAAATCATTAGATTTACCCATCAATAGAGAAAAAAACATATGAATTCATTCATTCAGTTTTATTTATTAATAAATCAGGATATGTATGTATTTATCAATGTAGACAATGGCTAGACTATTCAGTATTTTATTGTATTAGAAGCGTAGCTATTGTACAAAATTATAAAACTGAAAGTAAATTGATAGATATGAGTGCAAATGTGTTCATATGATAAACATTAGACTTCAATGTTCACGTTCTAATGAGCATGCAAAACGACCTTAAAATATATAATGTATTAACATATATGAGATAAATTCTAAAATTAACTCAAAGTTAACTAATTTTTTGTTTCTCTTTAAAAAAAAAAACATTTAATATTTGTTTCATATATAAATAATATGTATACCAAAAATTATCAATATCGGTCGATAATTTTTGGTAGTGAAATTTCCCATCAAATGAGATTCAAATACATAAAATTACAGACAACTTGACTGAAAAACATTCCTAAACTCCTCAAAATACTGAAATTTGGCAGGTACAATTTTATGAGGGCTTCTTTAAAAATTTGATCATCGTAAGGTGAAGGGTATAGAAATTTAAAAATACCAGACGAGATGACAATGGACATCCGATGTTAGGACATGGCACTATAGTGTTTGCGAACGCCTCCCAAATGAGTAAAGGTCCTGAGCTTCCTGAGATCTACAACTCATAAGGAATCCTTGTATTGTGATTAAGTATCAGCATGGATGACATGATCTATTTATCGGCAGAGGATAAATATGTCATGACATCCACGAGGTCATAACGACGATTTTGGGAGGTATTTAATTTACTGCCAGGAGAAATATAAATATAAAACTACTACTATCAGTTTGGAAAATCCGGCTAGGACCTTGAACATATTGAAATCTGAAAAATGCCAAACATTTGGGGTCTATGACAAAACGAGGACAGATATTGAAAAATATTTGGTAGGAAATGTTGATACCCAATTGACACCCAATTAATTAATTCGGTTATTTGGGGACTACCCATAAATTTTGGCCAACATTTTTTGTAAGGACATTTTTGCTTCAAACACACAATTTTCATAATTTCTGCCTAGTATCGCCATAGTATTGATGACAAATTTCGACTTCTTCCGAACTAATTATTGTCTAAATTTTCCTCATTTTTTCGTTCAGTGTATGAAAGGAATAAATTTTTTAGTTTCAAATGTTTTTTTTATAATGAGAAATTTTGGTCTATATATAAGATTTTCTACAGTTACTCTGCAAATTGAAAACATAATACAGATCTTCACATACATAGAAGACTTCTACATTTTTTTTTTTTTTTTTTTTTTTTGTAAGAAATATGAATATTCATTCAATAATCATTCATCACAACTACACAACTATGTTGTCAGGGTATTATAGCTTTGTGCAGCCCCAAGTGCTGGACCCACCTTTAAATGTACCGATCGTCATATCTCGACTAGCTGAGTCGATCTAGACATGTGTGTCCGTCCGTCTGTCCATTATAATTTGTAAATACGATACAGGCCACAGTTATGGACCGATCTTCACAAAATTTTACATGTAGGATGGGTTCTGGCCAATGAAGACCCCCATTTTCTTTGGTAAAGATCGGTTAATATTTATGGGATGATTTTTTAATTTTTGTCCGTTTTTCTGGTCGCTCCAGAGGCCGAAATTATGGCGAAATTTTACATGGAGAACGGGATTGGGTTAAAGAATAAGCATGCCTGTATTGATAAAGATTGGTCAATATTTAGCGGGTCAAATGGACCCTGACTTTTGTGGGAATAATTACAACCTTTGTATTCTATGCCGTATGCCCCTGAAGGGGGCAAGAAGAGTGATTGACCTTTAAATTGAGTGATTGACCTTTAATTTGATACATATTATATTGTTGTATTTACTCGGAACCAATTTGAACCCAAACATTAAATTACAATTAATTCGGTTATTTGGGGACTACCCCTAAATTTTGGCCAACATTGTTTGTAAGGACATTTTCTACCCAAATGAGAAATACTCGGATGTGGGAGATACGCTTTAAGGGGACCCCCCCCCCCCCCATTCTCGGGGTCAAAATTTTTGTTGATATAATTCGAATCTACACTGATTAAAGAATGTCTCTACAAAATTTCAAGTGAAAATCTCAAGAACTGTTGAAGATATATCCGATTTAGTGTGTCAGCATCAAGTGACGGCTAAAGGGTTTCTCAAACTTTAAACGCGTTTTTCTCTAAACATTTTTTGGCGAATGGCGGGCACGATAACTCAAAAACTAATAATCCAATCGGTTCCAAATTTTGCATCGTTTCTCTGGGAGTGTATAGCTCTCGTATGAACTAGGATAAAGCCAATCGGTGAAGATCTTCCTTATTTTTTAATTTGGTTTTTGGTCAAAAATCGGCGATTTTCCAAAAATATTTTTTCAAAGGTCCACCATTTTGTTAATTTTAGAGCGAAGTCAATAATCCTAGTTCATACGAGAGCCAGACATGTACTCTTTCTAACACCGTTGGAATTTTCGGATTCCGATGTTCCAGTGAGGAGTTATCATGCCCGCCATCGAAAATAAGGACTTTTCTTTAATTACAAAAAACAACAACAAAACAATAACAAAAATTTTTTGTAAATTATTTTTCTTCTTTTTTAAATCTTCAATTATATATGTGCAAAGTTACAAACCTTAACAAGCATTGGTATTGATTTACCAGCCCATTGAAAATCTTAAAAAATTCAAATCGAGAATGGGGGGGGGAGGGGGGTTCCCTTAATAGAAGAGGCTGTACTGAATATTAGTCATATTAGGAATATATGTAAGTGTAAGGAAGAGATGCTGTTGACCTCTAATCGGGCAAGATGGTACAAATGTCACGAAATATTGCACAGGCTAGGAATAAGCATCCGTAAAAAGTTAGAACTCCGTTGTAGTTGTGTAGGGTATCGTATGGTCGGTCCCGTCCGCTAACAGGTTAATTATAATTTTTTTATTATTAATTTCAAAGCCCTATTGGCCCTAAGTAGCTGTTATAAAACCACGCCTCTGAAATTCTTGAAAAAAAATATTTTTAATAAACCACGTCTATGAATTTCTTAAAAATAGGTTTTTAAAAAAATGTCAGCTTATAAAATCTTAAAAAAATATATTTTTTTTAAATAAACGCCTATGAAATTTTTGAAAATTATTTGTATGAAAAAAATCAAAGCCTATGAAATCCTTGAAAAAATATTTTTTAAATAAAACCACGCTTTTAATTTTTTAGATTATTGTGTTTTGAAATAATTTACGCTTATAAAACCCTATAAGAAATATTTTTATAAAATATACAAGCCTTTGAAAAAAATCAATTTTTTTAAATCTTTGATGATTGATATTTAAAAAACAATAAATCTACGATCCCAGTTGAAGCTGGATTTATGAGTTTCACACAATTTTCTTTGTTTTTAGAACACTGGCCTATATTTTTAAGTAAATTGGACAAAAAAACACGAATTCAACAAATAAAACCCAAAAAAGTACATGGTCTTTTTTTCTTCTTTATATATAGAAGAAATTCCCAACCTTTATGAGCGCTAGAAAAAATGTACTCCGACACTCAATACTATATGTTATTTTAAATTTAAACTTCAGGTAAGGAAATTCCAACCTTGTAATTAAAAGTTTAATCGCTTCTTGACTATAATTCTTATTCTTCAACGACTTCTGTTAGACTATGGCGATCGAAGGAATGGAACCACACTTTATATAATGCACTCAACCACTTAACTAAAAATAATATTTAAAGCAACTCCAACATGTCTAAACATCATCAAACCTGTATAGACGATTAAATTAATTTATACAACAATTAAGTACCACATTCCAACATGTTGCTCATACAAAATAAAAGTTTGAATCAAACATATGTCTTAAGCAAACATAACTATCAAACATGTTGCTGCATTTAAAAATTTCGAAGAATTAAAAGAGACAAGAAAAACTAACAATTTCCATATTAGACTAAAAACTACAAAAGATTAAACAAAGAAACAATAAGAAATCATTTTAGCTACCTTAGACTAAAAATACCGATGACGTTGTTGCAGATGTGAAGTTCAAGAAACCCGTTGATGATTAATTGTGATATTAATTAATTACCATCAAGCGGCAAAAAATAGGAATTATTATGTGTACGACTTTAGGCTATTTTGTAGAACTGAGAGTATGCCTATTAATTTTGTTTGGTGGCTATGTCTAATTTTAGTGAATATGAAACTAATAACATAAATATGAACACAATATTCATAAAAAATAATCAAAAATCGAGTTTGTTGTCTAAGTCTTTTGTTTTGTTGGGGCAAACCATCAATCTATGATAGGGAGTGATGATAATTAGCTGTCGCATATGGGATTTTTTGTTCCCAATGATCGATTTAAAAGATTTTTAATTATTTTTAATTTTTATAAAGAATGTAAGACAAACCTGATTTTTGGAAAATATAGTTTTGTAATGTTTATGATAAATGTGTTCTTACCTGAAAATAGAACAAAAAAAATAAATAAAAATAGAAATTGTGTGAAAAAATATAATATCAATTAATATAATATAGAAATAAATAAAAAAATAAATATTAATAAATATATGTTTTATGTTAAAGGCAAAAGAATTTATTAATTGCTATCCAAAGCAAACCTTTATGTATAGGTCATCTCACAAGACCGAAGTTATTCTAGAACACTTATACCTAGAGAGAATATATATATATAGAAAATATTCTGCAGTTATAAGATCTTCAACATGTCTCCTATATATATAGAAGGCCTTCTATAGGTCTTCCATGGAAAGAGACTCTTGTACAGGCCTACAAACGATATAGGCTCTCTATAAGTAATCCATAAATACAAAATGTTCTTCTATGTATTATATATGATAGAATATATTTTATTGGTCGTATATAGATATAAGACATGTCGAGTGCCTTACAACTTTCTACCTACAAATTATATTTATTATAAAATGTATAAAAACAGCCATTTAATTCGGCCGACATTCAAAATATTTTAATTAAACTGCATACACTCAGATGGGGGACTTTTAGGTTAGGACTATGAACATATCGAAAATGTCACGTGACATTTGCGTGGGGGCTATAGAGATAAGGCGAATAAGATCTTCAAAATAGACGACAAAAAGAAAGAAATATATTTTTAATAAAGATAATAGCACGTGTATAAAACGTACATTTTGATTTACTTACAAATATATAAAATGAGTTCAAAAGTCATTAATTATGACGGTGCAAAAATTGTCGGTTCTAAGCGAATAATCTTGGGATCTTCATATAAGAAACATAGCAAAGAAGTCGACTATGCTTTCTAAGGATATTTTGCAACCCATAGGTCACATGGAATTGTAAAAACATTCTAAATTAAAACCAGTAAGGAAAGTAGTAAAGTCGGACTGTAAAGTTGTACTGTAACATTACTGAGAGGCATAACTCAAAAAACGTGATTTTCGAGTAAATGATACACAATTGTTCGCAATAATAGACCTCATGTTGTGTAAACAAATCATATGAATATCTCATACACACACTAATTAAGAAGCTGTAGAAGTTCCTCTGTTTTGCATATCCTGCAAAATCGCTTTTTATACCCTACACAACTATGTTGTCAGGGTATTATAGCTTTGTGCAGCCCAAAAGGTTGTAACGCCGCGAAATATTGGTCCTAGACCCATCTTTAAGTATACCGATCGTCAAATCTCTCTCTCTCACCCCTATTGTTTTTGGAAAAGGTCGGTTAATATTTAGGGGATGAAATGGACCAAAAACTTTATTTTTGTCGGTTTTTCTGGTCGCTCCAGAGGCCGCAATTATAGCCCAAACACCGCGAATTTTTTCACGGAGAAGGGGATCGGCCCAAAGAATTAGCATGCCTGTTTCGATAAAGATCGGTCAATATTTAGCGGGTCAAATGGACCCTAACTTTTGTGTGAAAAATGGCAAAATTTGTATTCTATAGCGTATATATTTATCACTGAAGGACATAGACCCGAGAAGTTGACAGTATATCCAAGAGGAGTGGTTGACCTTTAAATTGATACCAATTATATTGTAGTAGGTACTCGGATGCGGAAGTTACACTTAAATATTTACAGGGGCTTACGTATTCATATATTATTTAGTAACCTATTACCACACTGGAGGGTGGAAATATAGCGCTGATCACTTTGAAATGTTCCATGAGGTTCCAGTGATGGTCAAGGATAACGCCTAAAATGTTATGTAATGATCAGATAGTAACTTTTCGAATGAAGTGGACCGAAAACTTTATTATTTGTACTTTTCGAGTCGAAAGCCGAACATCACAACACAACCGACGGTGAAGGGAATCTGGACAAGTAATTAGAGGGGCTGTACTGATTATTAGTAACATTTGCTGACCTCTAGCCAGTCAAAAGTGTGCAAATATCGCGAAATTTTGCCCAATATAGAACCACAGAATGTAAGATTTTCATGGAAGTTGTGTAGGGTATCATATGGTCGGCCCCGTCCGACTATACTGCTCCGCTCACTGGTTTTGAGTTATGCCTGTCTTGTAGCAAATGAGCGATATGTATCCTAACAGACGTCGCATTTTCGAAGGAACATTGATATGGAATTGAACGAACATAAAAATGTGATCTTGATTTATATGTAAAGCGACTAATTCAGTCCCTACAAATGCCATTCTGCATCCTATGCTAAATTTTTAAGGAAACTTGCCCGAGATTATTTTTATGTATTTCATCGTCCTAGCTTTGGGTCTTTAGTGCTCCAATTACTTAAAATCCGACGAAAATATATATATATATATATAGCTATATGTAAATCTGAATCGATTTCAAGAAGACTAGACAAACGTAAGATTATACTAACTTAAGTGCATTGTACAAAATTGTGTGCCCATCGGCCAAACTTTGGGTTTTTAGTGCACAATTTACGTAAAATCGGAAGAAAATATATATGGAAGCTATATCTAAACCTGAACCGATTTTTACGAAACTTGACATACGTCATTCTAAACCTAATTCAATTTAATTTACCTTAAATCGGACGAAAATATATATGAGAGCTATAACTAACTGAACCGATTTTTACGAAACTTAACACGCATTATTCTAGAACTAATTCAATACGCTGTGCGAAATTTCGTGCAGATCGAAAGTTATGTAGGGACTTTGGTGCACCATTTGCATAAAATCGGACGAAAATAGTGGGAGCTATATCTAAATCTGAACCGATTTTTACGAAACTTGACGCACGTCATTCTAGACCTAATTCAATACGCTGTGCGAAATTTCGTGCAAATCGAAAGATGTATAGGGACTTTGGTGCACCATTTACTTTAAATCGAACGAAAATATATATGAGAGCTATATCTAAATCGGAATCAATTTCCCCAATTTCAATAGGGTTCGTCCTTGGGCCAAATAAATGAGCTGTGCCAAATTTCATCCAAAACGAATGATAAATGCGATCTGTACTTTGTTTACCTTTTAACATCATCAGATAGACGAACGGACATAAAAAATCGACTCAGAAACTGACTCTATGCATATTCTCAAAAGGAACCATGGGTCTATCTCGTTTCCTTTTGCCTGTTGCAAACATATGCACAAATACATAATACCCAGTTCCACATTGAGGTGAAGGGTATAAAAAGAGGGTTTCTTTATATTGCAGACACCTAGAAAGATAGAACACAAAATATCACATTACAGCCAATTCTGTTGAAAAACGTGTCCAGAAACCCTAAAAAATACCAAAAATTTTATAATTAATAATTTTTTGTGGAAATTTGTTACCCAATTAGAACTCAAAATATAAAATAATAGATAATTCGGTTGGAAAATGTATTTAAAATCCTAAAAATACATTTTCTAAATATTTCACTGAAATTTCATAAAATTTATTAATTTGTTTTAATTTACAAAAATAAATATTGATCAAGGTTAATGAAAATATACATGACAAAGATTATAGAAATAGATGACAGATAGAGGACATCAATTTTATAGATGACAGCCAGTTAAAATAGATCATTATCCTCTAAAAAGAAGATGTATGGTTACCGTAATATAGAACCATGGACTTATATTGAAAAAGCTCTCTTAAAAAGTTGTTTACCCACCAAGGTCCCGGAATGCTAAAATATAGTTATTTTTGGTTGTGAAATGCGCCAAGGACCTTCAAAATACCTTAAGAAAATATAAAACCAGTGAGTACAGTCGGACGGGATCGACCGTACGATACCACACATAACTTCCACGGAACCTAAACAATTTGCGGATTTTTATTCTGATCCTGGGCAATATTTCGAGATATTTGCACCCTCTTGACCGATTAGAGATCAACAGCACCTCTTCCTTACACTGACATATTTTCCGAATATTCCCAACATTCAATACAGTCCTTGTAATTACTTGTCCAAATACCCTTCGTGATTGGTGTTGTGATGTTCGGCTTATAATTGTCTCCAAACAACACAAAAAATTAAGTTTTTGGTCCACTTCCTCCCAATATTACTATCTAATCAACACCGAAAATTATTGGAGTTGTCCTTGACCACAATTGGAATCTGATGGAAAATTTCAAAGCGATCAGCGCTATATTTCCCCCTCTAGTGTCATAATGGGTAATTAATAATATCGTAAGCACATGTAAATATTTAATTGGTATCAATTTAAAGGTCAACCACTCCTCTTGGATATACTGCCAACTTCTCGGGTCTATGTCCTTCAGGGGAACGACCGGAAAAACGTACAAAAATATTAACCGGTCTTTACCAAAAACAATAGGGGTCTTCATTTTCCAGAATCAATTCTACTTGTAAAATTTCAAGAAGATTGGTCTATAACTGTGGTCTTTATCGTGTTTACATATTATAATGGACAGACGAACGGTGTGTCTAGATCGACTTAGCTAGTCGAGATATGACGATCGGTATGGTTAAAGGTGGGTCTAGGACCAATATTTCGTGGCATTACAAACTCTTGGGTCAGCACAAAGCTATCATACCCTGACAACATAGTTGTGTAGGGTATAAATATTATATAAACATTTCACAAGAAGAAAAAAAAAAATTCAAACCACAATTTTACTCTAATTGAGAACTTAAAAATATTTAACTGATTTACAAAAAAAAAAACCACCCTCCCACTCGTTTACATTTTGTTTCATTACTAGATAAATCATTTTTCTGTCATAGCAAATAAATATTACAGCTATATATGATTAAAATAGACAACATTTTTTAACAATAAAAAATAATTTTGTTGAACATAAATACCAATTAGTTAGAAGAATTATTAAGAATCTAAAAAGAACTATTAATAATGCTACAAAGAAGAAGAAAAAGAATAACCCATAAGCACTTATAACGATGTGAATATACATGCTAAAATCTGATAATTACCCATTGCGAATAAAATGTTAGTTTTGTGAATCCCCTAAAAAAATAGTTGAATGGAATTATTTAGAAAAGGCACGTGTTCAAAGAAACAGGAATTCCCAAAATAAATCGATGGATTCTCTTCCTACCCTTTTATTTTTGTCGTAATATCAAAAAAGTAATGACATATTTTATCAATGACTAAAATAACTACAAATATAACTGTGAATTGAAGTTTAATTCATAAAAATTGGCATTAACTAATAGCTACAATTAATAAAAACCGCTAATTCTCATCAAATATTCAACATGATTAGTTCTATTGAAAACGACATGGTTTATTAAAGATTTCTAATATGTTCATCATTAGATCATATTGTTGTCATGAAAATAAAACAAAATCCGACAACCGTGCAAAATGTGTATTTACTCAAAACATATAAAAGAACAATGATACATACATCATTAATATAAGATTTTGACTAAAGAGTAACATAAATAAAATTGAATTTTAAACAATGGAGTACAAAATGGTTGAGAAAATAGTCAGGTCATTTGATAATTGACTTCATCTATAAGGACAAAATGAGCATAAATCCAAATGCAAAAAGTTGTGAATTCTATTCATAAGGCTTAATTAAATGCCGCAAAGCTTATTCAAAAAAAAAATCAATTTTAAATCGGATACTTTATTGAGTTTAAAATAAACAAATTAATGAATATTCCGGATCCAGTCAACAAAAACCCATTTACTTCTGAAAAAATCGGAGAGCCACATTGGCTTTCGCAAAAGCTCATATTCATTGGAAGCCGGATCAGTGGATCTCTCTTTGGATGAATTAAATTTCAATATATAAAGGCACAAATAAAAGGCTCAAGTTTCAGTATTGCAAGGGTAGGTACTGGGAAACATGGAGGTGGGTTAATAATGGTATCGGGCTATTTGTATACCCTTCACCACACTGTGGTACATTATTATTATATCTTTGACCATATTTTTGTAACAGCAAAAGGAATCCAGACAAACCCATGGTTCCTTTTGAGGATATGCACAGAATCAATTTCTGAGTCGATTTATGCATGTCTTTTTGTCCGTTCGCATTTATCGTCCGATTTGGATGAAATTTGGCACATGTCACTTAATTGGCCCAAGGACGAACCTTATTGAAATTGAAGAAATTCGGTTCAGATTTAGATATAGCTCCCACATATAGTTTCGTCCGATTTTATGTAAATAAATCACCATACTGCCAATATTGGCCCGATTGAGACAACATTTTGCACAGAGTACTGACTTAGGGCCAGATTAATGTATGCGAAGTTTTGTTGAAATCGGTTCATATTTAGATATAGCTACCATATATAGTTTCGTATGATTTTATGTAAATGGTGCACCAAATTCCCAAAATTGACCCAATTGAAACAAAATTTTACACAGAGTACTGAATTAGATCCTGATTCACGTATGCGAAGTTTTGTTGAAATCGATTCAGATTTAGATATAGCTCCCATATATAGTTTCATCCGATTTTATTTTATATTGGTCCAATTGAGACATAATTTTACACAGAGTACAGACTTAAGTCCAGATTGGTGTATGTCAAGTTTTTTTGAAATCGGTTTAAATTTAGATATAGCTCCCATATGTAGTTCGCCGATTTTATGTAAATAGAAAACCATACTGTCAATATTGGTCCGATAGTTTCTTCCGATTTTGCCCGATTGGGACACAATTTTGCACAACGTCCTGAATTCAGTCCAGTTTGACATCTATGTAAATGGTGCATCATTTCTAGACCATTTTATAGTAAGTACAAACTTAATCGATCCGATATCTCAAAATTTCCAAATAAGCTCCTTACCAACATTTTCTGACCATTTTCCCTTAAAATTGCACTTAAAATTGTCATCGTTATCTATTATTTTGAGTCCTCTAAAATCTTTTACTTCCTATAAAAACACAAATTGGGATACATTCCGAGTTGATATTCAAGATGGTTTGTTGAATAGCTTTCCAGATTCAAAAAGGAATCTCTCTAATATTGAGATAGACTTTTATATCGACAATATTTCAGATGTGATAACCAATGCTCATACCAGGCACTCGGAAATTAAAAAAATGGGTAAAAAATACATCGTTTCAGATGCAATAAGAAACCTCTTCAAATTGAAATATTCTTGGCAGAAGGATTTGAAAAAAATCTATAATAGGACTCAAGATAGATCGGATCCAAATTACCGTTTATTATCAAAACAGGTGCAACTATTAGGTATTATAATTAAAAGGCAAGTTGAAATTGAACAGTCTAAAATATTTTCTGAAAGGCTTAAGCAAATAAAACCGGGACCTAAAGCGCATAAGCAGGTGTATAATATCATTGGTCATAAACGTAAAGCAAACCTCAATAAATTAACAGAAAATGGAGCTTTAATTGACGATAATCTAGTTGCATGCGATAAACTTAAACAACATTTCGCTACTGTTTATAGTCATTCAAATTTAAGTGAAGACATGCATGATATGGAAGATATAGTTCATAACACAATAGCCAGTAGAAATCATATGCTTAATTTTAATGCCATGGAATCTTCCCTTAATTTTATGAGAAACCCCAGGCTAACACATATTGACGAAATTATTAATATTATCAAAGACATTAATAACAAAAAGTCTTATGGACTGGACAACATATCGAATTTCATAATAAAAAAGCTTCCTGCTAAGGCATTTGAGTACCTAGTTATAATATTTAATAATTGTTTGAATAACGCATATTTTCCAGGTAAATGGAAAATTTCCAAAATCGTCCCGGTTTTGAAAAAACCAAATAATTCGGAAATTAACAATTTGAGACCCATCTCTATGCTTTCCAACCTTGGGAAATTATTAGAAAGAATAATACGCATTAAAATGGACTATGGTCTTAATTCGTCATATATTCCAGATCTGCAATTCGGATTTAAAAGTGGCCATTCTACGACCGATGCTTTACTTAAATTTGAAAATGATATAATATGTAATCTACGAGAACGAAAATGTACAGTAGCTATTTCACTTGACGTAGAAAAGGCATTTGACCGTGCATCTCACTTAGGAATTTTATATAAAATGATACAACTTAATTTTGACCCATTTGTTATAAAATTGTTTTATAGTTTTTTCTCAAATAGGAAATTTTGTGTTCAGTTTCAGCAACTAGTATCTGAGCTCGTGGATATTGGATGTGGTGTTCCTCAAGGTTCCATTTTGTCACCCCATTTATATAGTATATTCATGTACGATTTTCCACATCATTATGGATATTCTTGTGGTATCCTTTATGCAGACGATTCATTGCTATATGCACACGATGAATCGCCAAGTACGGCATTATGTAAAGTAAAAAATCACTTGGAGAAAGTTGCACAGTACTATACAAAATGGGGTATAAAAATTAATGCATCTAAAACTGAAGCTATTTGTATTAGAAATGCTTCAGGGAAATGCAAAAAATGGGTAGTCCCTGAAAGTAAAAATTTAAAGTTAACATTCAATGGTACTGACATTCCTATAGGCAACTCATTTAAATATTTAGGTATCACATTTAATAACCTTATGAAATTTAATAAACACGCCAGACAGGTTTTAGGAAAAGCATATCGCCTTCTTGGGTCTTTTTCAAAAATTTTGGCCAATAAAGACCTGCCATCAAGCACTAAATTACTTTTATATAAAACTTCGATTAGACCCGTATTTCTTTATGCGTTCCCAATATGGTTCAGTATATCCCCTGTTCTAATTACCGAAATGGAAATTTTGGAAAGAAAAATTTTAAGACACTGTATTGGGAAATACTATGAATCAAGCTGCAAGCGTTTTTCCAATAGGGTAATATATGGCGAGTCCAAAATTACTCCTGTTGGTTTATACGTTTGTGATTTGATTTCAAAATTTGTTCAACGCGTAAACGGTCATGAAAATAGCTATATATCATGTATTTATAACAACCAGAGACCATACAGTTGGTCAAATATCAACTATTTATCTCCAATTGGATATATAAATGAAGTCCCACCTAGTTTCGACATAAACACAAACATTCGATATTCTTTTTATGAAAAAGCGATATTTGGTACACATAGAGGGTGATGTGTATGCTGGTTGGTTTTTATTTTATTTTTTTATATTATTTATTTTTTCTTTGTTCTCTTCTGTTGTTTTTTTGTTTTTATTTAGTTTTTAAGTCTAATTGAGATTTTAACTCTCAAAATTACGGTATTCTCGGGAGCAAGGAATTATTCTACAGTATTATTGTAATATAATTATTTTTTCTCTTTTCTCACATGTTTAAGCATGGTGCTGTACACACTATATTGTAAATTTTGATAACACATTATAATCTTAAGTTTGGCTTTCTTTTATTAAAACTCTTCTGAATTATAACGTTTTTAAAAAAGGCTCAATAAATTAAACCTTAAACCTTAAACCTTTGACATCTATGAAGTTATTCTTGAAATCTGTCCAGATTTAGATATAGCTCTCATATATTTTTTCCTCCGATTTTAGTTAAATTGTGCACCAAACTCTAAATATTTGTCCGATTGAGACAAAATTTTGCACAGCATACTGGATTAAGTCCAGTTTAATGTGTGTGAAGTTTTGTTGAAATTGGTTCAGATTTACATATATCTCCCATATAAAATTTTGCCGGATTTCATACAAATGTTACACCAAAAATTCAAGTATGTCCGATTGACATGCATTTTTTTATAGATTTCTGAATGGTATGTATATGGATTTTATCTATGTAGATCACATTTGTTTTTTATCCGATTCTGTGTCAATGGTCATCCAGTGATGCTATGTCTCTTCTATCAACAGGATATTGAACACATTATCATCTCTCTATGTACTCAAAAGTGGTGAAGGGCCTCGTCCGACTTTTGAACTTTCCTTACTGGTTCTTTTTACGAGATTTATGAAGTAATGGATCGGATTGTTTATATAAATGTGTTGGAAAAAGCTGAAGAAAATATAAGGATTGTTTGGGTGTTGCTGCTTGACAATAACCTCTTCCAAGCATACGGCAAAATATGTCAAAGATTGGCTGCGGGAGTTTATAATTTCCAAAACAATTATCAGATCTTCGATCTATGGAAAACTATTTGGAGTATCAAAAATAGCAAAATCAAAAGAGTTTTACAAGCAAACAGACATATCCTCCCTCCAAAGGTTCAGGATGCAAAGAATAGTATAACCAAATTGAAACTTTTATTGAATCAATACCTCGTAGGTGTGCTGCCGTAATGCAAAATAATGGTTATGCTGGCGATTACTAAAATAAACAAGTTTATTTAGTTTTGACCAAAAAAATGGGTTAACTTATTTTTCCGTAGAATATTTTTTATTTCAAAGTACATTTTACACAATATATATTTCTGAAAAAAAAACTTTTGCTATAAGTTGATTTTGAAAAAAGTTACAGAGACCACCCTCCACTTATTTGCGGATTCTCAAAAACCCAAATAGGACAATTTTTTATTAACATACCCGACAAAGAATTTTATTGTGATCATGAATATTTTATAGAATCTCCAGTGGATACTTCGATGTGTTGCAAACGGAATAATGAATTTAATACAGACTACACTTCATGATGGAGGGTAAAAAATTTATTTAACAACGTAGTTTGACAGATGTCGAATTTCAGTCCCATACTTTTGAAACCATGAAATTAGCTACCTTATAAATAAATATATATTTTTATTCGAAAAATCGAGCAGATGAGCGAAAAAGGGGTAATATACTCGCCAAGGTCTTTTATGCACATAAGAAATTCTCCACCATGAGCTCCATTTTATCTCTATAACATCTCCACAAGCATTGTTTTATTTATACCCACATCAAAAATAGCCCCAATCCCACGGTACAATTTTTTATCGTGATAAATTTGAATACTTCAAATGATAACCCAAATTATTTATCAGCATTTGTAATTTGATAACCATTCCATTCAACAATAAATACTTCAACAATTTCATTGATGATTTGACCTGACACAACATTTTATTAAAAACGTATTTATCATCTTTTTTTTTGCAAATAAACACCTTGCAGATTTTCGAATATGATAGAAAACGACAAAATGTTAAAAAATGAGTGGCATTTAAAACTTATTTTATTTTGAGGATTATTTTCTTTTTGATTTTTTGTAAAGTTGAGTTTAAGTAGATTTTCTGCTACAAATTCAATGGTCATTTAAGCCAAAATAAAAATATCACTAACAAAATAAATAAAGGCACACATAAAACTAATGCTAAAATATTTGCAGTAGTATGAAATTCGATCCATCATAAATCATATATTTTTTCTTCATACCAAAATTTACATAAAAATACAAAGATAAATCTCGTATTGCGGGAAGGGGTTTGAACGGCTATTAAATGCATTTGTCATGTCTTCTCTTTTTTACTTATTTTTTATTTATTTATTATTTTTTGTCCACATTTATCTTATTTTTTTTGGTTGGGCGCCATTGTTAACTGGTCAAGTGTAAATTTTGTGTGACTGCAGGGTTTCTATTAATTAACTCATCTTGACTGTTAGACAGACACCATAGTTCCGTTTTCAGACACAAATTTGCATATGATCAATGCACTTGCTTTTTTTTCTCAAAAGACAGAAGGAAATATCCAACACCACTAAGTATGGTCAAAAACAATAGAAACAGAGGATAAAACAAAAATTAGAAAACGATTAATACATAAATTTATGCGAATCCAAATGCAAATTCACAAAAAAAAACATCATTGTTATATCATTGATATGACATGCAATTTATCATGCAAGCATTCGGTTTGGCAAACATGAATTATGTACGAACAAACATGTTGGATTAAATTTGGTCGTCTGCTGAACGATATGAGATATAGCCGTATTTGGAAGCAATTTCTGTGGAGATTCATGTATATTTTACATTGTGAAGAAAATCGAAATCTCCAGAACGTAGGCGAGAAAGTATGGGCCCCGAGAGTGCCGGTGAAATTCTACACATTCTAACACAAAAATAGGAATGGCAAGATATAGCGCCACCCAGATGAAAAAGGCAACACTAAAATAAGCAAGAACCCCAACCACAGACTAATATTTTATTATACGTTGTTCCTAGGCAACTATAGATGACAGTCTCATATAACCTAGGACAGGCTACATCAGGCCAAAAATCTATTTTGCTGGAATAAGAAATGAAATGAGTAACGAAACTAATAGCAATGTTCTGTGGAAGACCTATGAACCCAAGGGGAGTGACAAGAAAAAAATTATATGATATGGAGTAAAGTTTTTTCAAATTATTTTTTTTTAATATGAAATGCATCGGAAGCACATTGTAATGACCTACCCCGGCATCAACCCATGAGAATAATACAAAATGAGAGTAGCTGGATATAGCGACACTCAGAGGATATTGACAAAATTTAAATAAGCAAGAACACAAACTACTGCACAAAAATCAATGAGGCATTGTTTCTAGGCAACGATAGATGGCGGCTCCCTATCACCTAGGACAGGCAACTGCAGACCAAATATCTATTTACCTTGTATAAAACCTAAAGTTGGGTCGTTTCGGAACACCAATTGTTTTGGTGACATCTCAATCGGAGTGCAAATAGTACTTCAAGGAAGTGCATAAATCATACTGATAAATATTCACAAACCTTTGAGGGAACACCTTTAGAAGTACTTTGAGGGGTATTCTATTACAGGAAGGTCTTCAGTAAGATCATTGAAGATCATTGAAGTATACTTCATTTAGATAATTACTGAGAGATCTCCTACAGAGAATAGATCTATAAGATATCTTATATCACTAGAAACTTTTGAGAAGGCTAATATAGCTACAAAATCTTTGAGAGAACTTCGTAGATAAAAATATTATATATTAGACAGGTCTTCAGTAGCAAAAAGATTGTCATATAATACCTTTGAGAGGCATTCCATATCTAGAGGATCGTCCAGAGATCTTTTGTAGTTAGAAGACATTCGAGGGGATTTTTATAACTAGAAGACCATTGAGAGATTTTCTACAACTAAAATACCTTTGGTAGGTATTCTATAATTAGAATACTTTAGAGAATCTTTTAAAGCAGGAAGAAATTTCTTTTAATTTGCATGTTAATATTGGTTGTCATCCTCTTTGCACATTCATTCGTCTTTAATTTGGACTAGCTCTACAATTCCGCATATAATTGATATGTAAAGGAGAAGCTACCATCACAGAACCCAAAAGGCAAGTAACAGAAGTCGAATCGCATATATGATACCATACCCGAAATGACATTCCGTAGTACTTTGAGTGATAGTGGCAATGCTGGCTGTGATAGCATTGCCACCTATGCTACACCCATCTTAAACGCGTGGTTCTTTTAGTCCTCTATCCTCGGATAGAAATGTGTTTGTCGTTAGAGGGTCCTGTTTCGGTATAGATGACAATGCTGTTATGGTAGAACAATCCTTTGATCTGACCTTTTGAGACATCTTCTGGAAAATCAGATATATGTATTATATTGGGTTTGCGACAGACAAATATACCCATAGCTGTAAGGCGAAGGCAATTATCGAAGGTAGTTCGAACACACTGATTTCGGCATCGATAACAATCATGGTGGCACCACCTCCTACTTACTTAGCTGGCATGTGACAGAACATTTGTTCAATAAGCCGAGCTAAAAAAAAGATTTACATTCGCGTCGGTTTGTTCGCAGCTTTTCCAATTTTAAAAGACCATGCTCCGAGATCTTGTTTTCCACTTGACCTTTCCATCGTATTCGTGGCCTTCCCCTTCTGCGTGAACCATCAGTTGGGTCGCTTTTATATGCCTTTTGAGCTGGGAACATCCGCATCCATTCTCACAACATGACCTAGCCAAGGTAGTCGCTGCATCTCGATAAGTCTGTCTATGTCAAAGTCCTAGACGTTCATTCGACGGCGATATTCACCATCGACGTAGATCGGCCCACAGATCTTTCGGAGAATTTTTCTCTTAAACACTCCTGGAGATGCTTCATCTGCTTGCGCAAGTACCCATGTTTCTGATCCATACAACAGCACCGGTAGTATCAGCGTCATGTAGAGTGTGAGTTTAGTCTGGAGATTTGTTTTATTTATGGCGGAATCAAGGTATAAAATATCGTTCACTACCCTGAAGCTGTAGTTCTCAAATTCCACAGTTGATCCGAGTCTACTGGACGTCTTGCGAGTTGATACCATCAGCATGGTCTTCTCGACATATACTCCGTTGCAACCACTTTGTCAGACTCCTTCTCAATTTGCTCAAAGGTGGCTGCTAACCCACGCAATGTTCGACCCATCATGTCGATGTCGCCGGCATAGGCGAGTAACATGTGTTACTCAACTATGCTGTGTAAAGAGTGCCATTTCGTTCACCTTTGCCTCTCGTATGACCTTTTCCAGCAGGATTTTAAAAAGGTCACACGACAAACTGTCACCTTGGGTTCCGAGAGGCCCTTTCCGAATTTAACTGCTGACCTAGTGCCGGTTAAAGTTATCCTACATATCCATATTAATTGTCCAGGAATGCAGAACGAATATGGCGTCGAATGCGGCTTTATAGTCGAAAAATAGGTGGAATTTGTCGATGTGTATTTCGTGAGTCTTTTCCAGGATTTGGCGCAGAGTGAAACTCTGGTCAATGGGGGGTTTGCAAGGCCTGAAGTCGCATTGGCATGGTCCAATAATGTCATTGACCATTGGCTTCAGTCGTTCACACAGCACAGAGGATAACACTTTATATGCGATGGGAAGAAGACTAATTTCTCTATAGTTGGCACATAGCGTCTTGTCTCCTTTTTTGTGCACAGATGATGAGGTTCCAATCATTGGGCATGCATTCCTCTAGCCAAATTGTACTGAATAGTTCAGCCGGTAACCCATCGACTCCTGCTGCTTTATTATTCTTAAGCCGATTAATTGCTGTTCTGAGCTCATCTTGGCTAGATGGTATACATTCTATACCGTCATCTTTTATTGGTTCTGGGGTATCTTCTTCACCGCCACTATTTGATACCATAAATTTTTCAAAATGCTCCTTCCAGATCCTCAACACGCTGTGTGTATCTGTCATCAGGTTTCCTTCTTCATCTCTACAGGAAGATGTGCCTTCGGTTTGGTGTTTTACGCCTTGGTAAAATTTTCGGACTTCATTCTGACTCCTGTGCATCTCGATTTTGTATTTATTATATAAACAGAAGGTCTTATAGGTCGCTAAGTTTACGACATCAGAATATATATATATATATATATCTTATTCATATGTTGAAGGGCAAATAAACAAGAAAAGTCCTCTCTCTCTCTCTCTCTCTCTCTACAGCAAGATACAACAACATCGTAGGTAACTCCGAACACAGTGCTATCGGTATCGCTCCCAAAAATTTATTTGGGTTATTGGTGTTTTGAGTGCTAGTTGCAATGCTGGCATTGGCTCCTTTGGTACCACCACAACTACTGAACGTTTTTTCCATAGTAGGTGTCCATCGTCCTCAGACAGTATTTTTCAGGCTCTTATGCTGGTGTAGAGGCCAATGCATTTGTACAGTATGGTATATTTTCCCTTTAACCCTAAAGTATGACCTTGAAAACATTCTTAAACATTTTTCGATTTTATATTAAATTTCTCAAGAATAGGTTTTTTATCTCTATGACTACCACAACAGGAAATTTGTAAACAAAAATTAAATTACAGCGAAAAAATAATAATATAAAAAAATTAATATTATGTAACAAAGGTCAAATAATATGTTAACATATCATTTTAGAAAAAAAAATACAACAAAAATAAAAAAATGTAATTTTGAAAAACATAAAACACGGAATCCCCTTGGTACGTTTGTCTGCTTCATACCCCAAGCAAACCCCTTAGCTAATGATTCAGCTGGGCCAATTAGAGGAAGACCTAAGCAAAAGATAATTCATAGTAACAAAATCCCCTTTAGATAAAGAATCAAAAAAAAAAGAAGTAGAAGAAGAAGGAAAACAAAAATAATGACAAAAATCTTGACATACGAAACACGTCAAAGCTGAGATTATCTGAAAACAAAATATTAGAAACCAAATACTTGTTTTAGACGAAAATGGTAACTATTTTTTGTGTTCAAAACTGCGGGGTATGTTTTTTTTTCTTCAAGATATTAACACCAGACATGCTTGGATTTTTTTCTTTTGTTTCGAATTTAGTTAGTAATGCTTGTTTACCGAGAAAATTAATTGATCAATTAATAAAGCAAAAAATTTAAAAAAAAATCCAGCAGTACCCCCAAAGAGATTAAAATTAGACATGGCAACATCAACAACAACAACAAAATAGTTGTAGAGGAAACCCTCACAACTAACATGAAATTATCCGACAGCTCAGAGCATCTTTGAAGGGGATGGATAATTTGCGTCGAACAACAAATTTGGCTACTCTTCGTTGTTGTCTGCAAATTATGTTTTTTCGGAATTGACCTCTCAGAGAAAAGTTTTCTGGCTATGCTGACTATAAAACGGTTGGTAATTCAAAACCCAAACATCAGTTTCGAATTACATTTGGAAATTAGCATTTCTTGTTGGGTGAAACGAAAAAGGAAAAAATGCGTTTATTTTTGGTAAATAAACTGGAGCAAACTCTGAAGGATTACGCGATTTCTAACGGATATATTTTTTATTAAAATTTTAGACTTTGTGTTCCTTGGCTGCTGTGGCTTTGGCTAAGCCCCAATATAACTATGGCACTGGGGTGTCTGGTACCTTTGGCAGCTCGGGTGGAAATTTGGGCGCCATTGCTGGTGGTAATTTTGGTACCAGCTCCATTAGTCGTGCTCCTACTCCTGGCTCAGCAGCCATAAGTGGTGGAAGTTCCTCCTTTGGTTCGTTGGGAGGTGGTTCCAGCTTTGGTTCCACTACTCATGGCAGTGGCTCCAGCTTCAGCTCTGGCCCCTCCTTCAGTTCTGGTAGTACATTTGGTAGCAGTGGTGGCTCGAACTTTGGTAGCTCCAACTTTGGTTCCAGTGGTGTATCGAACTTTGGCTCCAGCTCTTCTGTTTCTGGTGGTCATGCCGGTTTCGAGGCTCCCTTGGTGCACAAACAATTCATCACTGTCTCAGCTCCCGAGGATAATGAACGCTTGGAAATGACCAAACATTTGGTTATTGGTCGTCCACAAAAAAATTATCGTGTCGTGTTCATTAAGGCTCCCTCATCCAGCAATGCCAATGTTAAATTGTCGGCCGAATATGCCCCACAAGAAGAAAAGACTGTCATTTATGTTCTATCGAAGAACGATAACAATTTGGAAGTTAGTGATATTGCCACCCCAGCACCCACTGTACCCAGCAAACCTGAAATCTTCTTCATTAAATACAAGACCGAAGAAGAGGCTCAACATGCCCAAAGACAGATTCAAGGTAAGTTTGGAGGAATCCAATAAAATATAGTAAATTAAAAATAACAAAAATTCTCTCTTTATAGCTGAATACGACAAAATCGAAGGCAGTTCCGAACACACTGATGCCGGCATCGCCCCCCAACAATCCGTTGTTGGTATTTTGGGTGATAGTGGCAATGCTGGCAGCGGCAGCACTGGTGGTAGCATTGGCTCCTTTGGTACCACTACCTCTACTGGTGGTTCTTTCGGTAGCAGTGGTCTTTCATCCACAGGCAGCATTGGTTTTGGCACCACTGGCTCTGTTGGCAGCACCACCGGCAACAAGGCTTCAGCCTACCTGCCACCCACTACAACTGTTTAAACTATTTGCTGGTCATTAAAAAGAATAGTTGGTCCAAATGTTAAATTTTGTTAAAACTGAACTGATTGAAATAAACGAAAATACTCAAATATTTTTTTTTTTTTACTTTTATGATATTTTAAAAATTAACAGGTTCTCAACCCATTCGAAATCTGAAACATATGAAATTATTATTATATAAAACAAACCTAGATCCTTAAAACATTATTTAAAATCAGGCAGAACAGACAGAACTCAAACCTATTTCGACTTTTACGATTTTTTGAAAATCAACAGATTCTCAACCCATTTAAAATGGTTTTCAACCCATTCAAAATCTGAAACATATATAATTATTTTGAAAAATGGTCTAGAACCTAAAAACATTATTTAACATCGGTCTGAAAAATTATAAAAGTGCCCAAATGGTCAATTATAATCATTTCAGTTGGAAAAATCCGTTACGAAGTATTGGACTTCGAAAAATCATTACCATATTGCCCGATTAGTCGTTAATTTTGTTAATCATTCTTATTCCAGCTAAGTAACTGATTGGTTCACTGTAGGCTGTTTTAGGTAATGAGGCTGCCATCTATCGATGCCTGGAAACAACGCCTCCTTCATGTTCGGCCAGTGGTTGGGTTCTATGCTTATTTAGTGTTGTCATTTTCCTCTGGATGGCGCTATATACTATATGAAAAGGGCGCTATAGTTCCAGTGTGCATTATAGTCGTGCTTGAACTTTCAAAAGGGATCTCACTGGTCTCAGAAAAACTTCATGTTATCTCTTCAGTCACCTTTTCGCTCAATCTCACTTTTACCATTATTGAAAGCTATTATCAATTGCAAAAAATGGTCATTAAATTCTGTACAAAAAAGTGTTCGCTGTGTGTCGTTTTAGCCGATCCATGGAACTCATCATTCATTACAACGGGATCCGACAAATGGTACTGGCAACTGTTGCTGAACCAAATTGATGAAACAATTGAACTCATCTAACACATTCTGGACACCAATTGAAAAAAGCGACAGAGACCTTCAACATGTTTCGTGTTCCTATTATTCCTTTACGAAGTATTAGTTAATCATTTTTATTCCAGGTAGTTTCGGTAGTTTCGTTAATCATTTTTATTCCAGGTTATGGGACTGCCATCTATCGATGCCTAGAAACACATCCCTTAATGTGGCAGTGGTTAGAGTCCTTGCTTATTTAGTGTGGTCATTTTCCTCTGGGTGGCGCTATATACTATATAAGAAGGGCGCTACAGTTAAAGTGTGCGTTGTGGTCGTGCTTGACCTTTAAAAGGAGATCTCAGTAAAGTGAAATAGTTGATAAACTTCATGTCATCTCCAGTAAGTATATAACAAAAATGGGTCATGGCGTTTAAGACTGGGCCAGTTTCTTTGTCTAGATTTCATTATTCTTTCCCAATAAAATTTTTTCTTCTCTACTTAAATTAAATGTAAAGGGCTTGCTTCCATAAAATAACCCAAAGAGTAGTGCTTCAATACCCAGTAGTGCTTCAACGAAGATCACCTTTTAATGACCCTTGAAATTGGTCTAGGTTTCATTGTCCAGGTTTCCTTGTTCTTCTGTAATGAAATGTCCTTTTCCGCTATTAAATTAAATACAATTAAAATACATGTAAAGAAGTAGCTAGTCTAACAGAACCCAAAGAGGAATTCGCTATAAATATATCAGGTTTTATTTTTTTCTATTATAATCCGTAAGTAAAGAACAAAAGCAGGGTCATACGATTCCGTTCACTCAAAACATTTCCCCTCTTTAAATTTAAATGTAAAGGAGTAGTTACCATAACAGAACCCATAAAGGAGTTCAACATAAATGAATCACAGTTTATCGGATCCGTCCGAATATATGAAACTTTAAAATACTTTGAGGTTTATGTTCCATTGAGTATATTTCTCTATAATTATTTTGCTTTTATGCTACAATATTCTGTCGATCGAACAGGCCAAGCAGTATCTTTGGAGGGTAATTAACTGAAAATCGGACAGTACTAAAAAATACTTATTGCTTTTTTGTGTACAATATCCTGTCAATCGGGCAGTCATGACAATCGTTGGAGAACCATTGATAGGAAATTGGATGCAATAAACTATGTAACCAATATCTATATATTTTTCTGGATGTACCTCCTATCCGATTATCTGTGATATGGCTTTTTAGTTCCATTCTGTCAGTTTTGTAATGATTTTTGATCCCGATTATTGTTATTATTTGATAAGAGGACGGGGGCTAGAGGACAATATTTTTTCATAAATATAATTTACAAAAGGGCAATAGGTTTTCAGAGCATATGATAGGTATTTTATACTTACAAAATCGCATTATTTCCGATTATATGAGAAAAAAATCTTACCTGAAATGAAGAGGATAAATAATCATTAGTAAAAAAATTATAAAAATGTAAGATTATTCTGAAATCGATTTTCAATATTTTTCAAGTCGATGTTATCAAATAAAAAAATACGCATTGATTTTTTTAAGAATTATTTTTTTTCAAAAATGTCTAATAGGTAGTTAAAAAATGTTTTGACAAATATCCAAGGCTTGAATTTTTAATTTTTTTCTCATATTTTTTATGAAATTTTCAGGGCATGGACTTTTCAAAAAAAAGGTTTTCTGAAATTTAGAAGTTGATTTTTTAATGAACAGCACATGTTACTCGCCTACGCCGACGACATCGACATAATAGGTCGAACATTGAGAGCGGTAACAACCACCTTTGAACAAATTCAGAAGGTTTCTGCCAAAGTGGGTTTGGCAGTAAATGGCGAGAAGACCAAGTTGATGGTATCAACGCGCAAGTATTATGTCTTTGTGCATATGTTGGTAACAGGCAAAAATAATCGAGATAGACCCATGGTTCCTTTTGAGAATATGCATAGAATCACTTTCTGAGTCGATTTATGCATGTCCGGGCTGGTAAATCAATACCAATGCTTGTTAAGGTTTGTAACTTTGCACATATATATTTGAAGATTTAAAAGAGAAGAAAAATAATTTACAAAAAATTTTTGTTATTGTTTTGTTGTTGTTTTTTGTAATTAAAAAAACTCCGTATTTTTGATGGCGGGCATGATAACTCCTCACTGAAACATCGGAATCCGAAAATTATTGACTTCGCTCTAAAATTAAGAAAATGGCGGACCTTTGAAAAAATATTTTTGGAAAATCGCCGATTTTTGACCAAAAAACAAGTTAAAAAATAAGGAAGATCTTCACCGATTGGCTTTATCCTAGTTCATATGATAGCTATACACTCACAGAGAAACGTGTAAAAATTTGAAATCGATTGGGTTATTAGTTTTTGAGTTATCGTGCCCGCCATTCGCAAAAGAGAAAAACGCTTTTAAAGTTTGCACGAATTTTGGCATAGCGTCACTTGATGCTACACAATAAATCGTGTGTGCTATATTTTCAAGAGTTCTTGAAATTTTCACTTGAAATTTTGTAGACATTCTTGAATTAGTGTAGATTCATATATATCTTCGTCTGATTTAAGTTAAATGGTGTACCAAAGACCCTATATATCTTACGATTTGCACGAAATTTGGCATAGCGTATTGAATTGTGTCTATAATAATGTGTGCTAAGTTTCATGAAAATCGGTTCAGATATAGATATAGCTCCAATATATATCTTCGCCCGATTTTAGGTAAATGGTGCACCAAAGTCCCTGGAAATCTTTTCATTTACACGAATTTTGGCATAGCGTACTGAATTAAGTCTAGAATGTTTCCCTGAAATCGGTTCAGATATAGATATATAACAAAGACGCCACGTCTGTTAAGATATATATGTAGAATATACCCAAAGTGGGGAAGGGTATCATATAGTCGGCCCAGTCCGACTTTACCACCTTCCTTACTGGTTTTTATATTATATTTTATTATAAAAAATAGTCAACTGCAATAATTATATCTGCTGTGATGTTGTCTCTGACGGCTGCTGACAACAAAGGTCGAATCAAATCAAAGACGACACACTACGTAATTTTCAGAATAGGTGTGTGTGAAGATGATTCGAAGTCGCACAATTAAAGAAAACGCATATTTCCGTAATGAAAAAAATAATTTGTGTGAGAAATCATAATTAACAACGGAATCCAACTAAAAAAATGAATAAAGACGAAGATTAAGAAGAAGCACAATAAGTCAAGAACATGTGTATGACTTTTGGGGAAAAACAAATCCAACCAGTTCAACTGGTCCACAGCAATACAAGACAATTCTTATTAAATTTTTGACTATGAAAAATTTCTTTAAAGATACTTGAAGAAGAAGAAAAAAATGGAATAACAACTAAAAATTGCTGCAAGCTTTACTTGGCAAAAGTGATCATGCTTGTGATTGACAGTTGCTTTGTTTTAAATCTTATCAATTTTTGGTCATTATTGATTACCCCCAAACAAATTTTTAATTATTTTGTATTCATATAAAAATCCCAGAATTCGGATTGTGCAGCATCAGTTTACTGTGTGGAGTTAAGAAGACAAAAAGTTTTTCCCGAAAGAAGCTAAGAAAAATGCGTTTGTTTGTGGTAAATATTGCAAGGAGTCGGATAAAGGATCGACAGGATATTTTATTATGTGTATTCATCTTTAGGTCCTTTCCTGTTTGGCCGCTGTGGCCTTGGCTAAGCCCCAATACAACTATGGCAGTGGTGTTTCGGGTACCTTTGGTAGCTCAACCTCTTCGGGAGCCATCAAATACCCCAGCTCCTCCTCGATTGGTGGAGGTTCCACCTTCGGTGGCCCAGGATTTGGTATAAGAGGTGGTTTTGGTTCCACCTCGGGTGGCAATCAATTTGGCTCCTCAGGATCTTCAGGGTTTGGTGTGGGACCATCATTTGGTTCCAGTTCTGGATTTAGTTCAGTATCTTCATTTGGTTCCGGCTCTCGAGGTGGTGCCTCATTTGGCTCCAGTGGTTCGAATTTTGTTGGCAATACCGGTGCCAGCCAAGGTTTTGAAGCCCCCTTGGTCCACAAACAATTCATTACCGTTTCCGCTCCTGAAGATAATGAAAATTTGGAAATGACCAAACATTTGGTTATTGGCCGCCCACAAAAGAACTATCGTGTTGTGTTCATTAAGGCCCCCTCATCCAGCAATGCCAATGTTAAATTGTCGGCCGAATATGCACCCAAGGAAGAGAAGACTGTCATTTATGTGCTGTCGAAGAACGACAACAACTTGGAAGTTAGTGACATTGCCACCCCAGCACCCACTGTACCCAGCAAACCCGAAATCCACTTCATTAAATACAAGACCGAAGAAGAGGCCCAACATGCCCAAAGACAAATTCAAGGTAAGTTCTTAGCGACTCAAACTCAAAATGGGATCCAAAATTAAAATTCTCTTTCTTCACCCCTTAGCTGAATATGACAAAATCGAAGGTAGCTCGGAACACACTGATGCCGGTGTTGCTCCCCAACAATCTGTGGTTGGTATTTTGGGTGATGGCGGTAATGCTGGTGGTAGCGGTAGTTTCGGTGGTAGCACTGGTTCCTTTGGTACCTCTTCGGGTGGTTCTTCTTTCGTTAGCAGTGGTCCTTCATCCTCTGGCAGCATTAGTTTTGGCACCACTGGCTCCGTTGGCAGCAAGAGCTCAGCTTACTTGCCTCCCACAACTGTTTAATAAAAATGTGAGAGGCTCAAGTTTTATGAATTACCAAATTGCAAAGTTATGTTGTTGAATTGTATTACGAATTAAAAAAGAAAATAATAAAATCGAAGATAAAAACGAAAATTGGAATCTGGATTTTCTTTTTTGGATTTTTCAAAACAAAAAAAAAAGTGTCGTTGCAAACTTTTCATGATATTGACGTCCAAACTTTATTTGGGTGGACGCTGTGTCTACTGTAACGAAAAAAATGTGTAAAAACAGATTGAGGCGAACCAGCTTTTTTATGTTCTCTATCGATTTGTGACTAAGCCACTCATTTCAGGGTCTTCGCGTCAAAGTACAACTTGGAGCCAACAAAATGAGGACTACGTCTCTTATGTATCATTTTTCAAAATTTTATCTGCATCTACCTTTAAATGATGCTGACATTTTGAAGCTCAATTTTGAGTGTTTTAGTTTTTTTTTAATTTTGCTTCTTGTTTCAATGTGCAGTTACGAATTTCTGAAAATCGATTATATTACTATAGTAGTCGAATCTGAGTACTTTGGGTACAGAGTATGCACAGCTTTAGAGTAATAACCATTCAAAGGTGACAATTCTGTGCGATCAAATTTCTAAAAAAAATATTTTTCGGGTTTTTAGAAATTCGAACTATAACTATCCCTAAAGTACGAAAAAGTACTAAATTTGTTTAGTGTGCTCATGTGTACGAAAAGTACTATATGGTACTATATTTGGTGCAAATTTATTTTGTAGGTACAAATCAAGCTGGAATCCTGAAACTTGGATTTATGATCACTGTGGGAGTGTAGGATTGGTGGGATGATATTATATCCTCAAACCAAAAACAAATAATTATCCTAAATTTTATTATTTTGATATCGTCTGATTATCGTGGTGTTTAGATTATGTACATATTTTTAAATTAATTTTTAGGTGGATGCATGTCATGAAAATAATGACATAATCCCCTATATTTTTATTATTTTTCTCAAAATTCGCGATAACTTTCCTATTGCTCCAGTCCTTCTGGTACCTTGTACAATATATTTTCTTTACCAATGCCAGATCAATTTTGAAGATGGGACATTGGTGCACTCCTTCTGGTACCTCCCACACAAATGGTCTAATTTGTTCATATTTATGAATCCAATATCAGGTGAATGGAATGTCCGATTTGAACCAAACTTTGCACAACCTTATATCATAACCAAGAATATATTAAGTTCGAAGATGGAATTCATTAGTCCACTCCTTCCGGTCAAAATTTTCAATATTTATAAATCCAATATTAGGCGAATGGAATGCCCGATTTGAACTAAATTTTGCATAAGCTATTACCTTTACCAAGCCTAGATCAAGTCCGAAGGTGGGACCCGTCTGCCCTTTCCTCTGGTACATTCTACAAAAAAGGTCAATATTATATATTTGATCAACATAAAATCTGAAACGTCTTTAATTAAACACATCCGTTATCTAAAACGATTAATAAAACCTGTGTATAACTCCGAATACCCACAGCCGCAAACAATAGGGTGAGGGTATATATCTATCGGCCACACCGACTGACACTTTTTTACTTGTTCTTTTTTTAACTTTAAAAGAGTTGGAAGATATTGTATTAAATTCGTTATTTTGTTTATCGTAGTACGCAATAATAAAAAGTGTTGCCTACTTTTAGGCATATATCAAATCAAATACTAATTATGATATATTAGACAAACTTCATAATCATCTTTATATATTTGATTATAAACTAAATATATTGAAACGAATAATTAAATATAGAAACTAATATTTAAGTTCGATAAAAAAGCAATCAGAGTAGACATTACCATTAAGTTCGTTGTATAGAAGAGCTATAACAGAACTTTATAAAAACACACAAAATACCTTAAGAAAATATTCTATGTGTGGCTAAAGGAAGGCTTAACGAAGATATGTTATCTGTAAAAGACATTCTATGCACAGAGGACCATTAGAAGGTCTTCAGAGTATAAAAGACCCATAAGGGATGTTCTAGAAGGTATTCTATAAATAGAAAAACCTTTAGCAGACGTTCTATGTAAGAAAATATTTTATGAAGAAAAAGACTCCTATGTAAAGGAGACTTCTAGACCATCTATCTTAAAAGTATCGATCGATCTTCTGAGTATAACGGATCCATAAAAGGTCTTCTACATACTGAAGACTCTTAAAAGGTTTTCTGTAAATAGAAAAAAAAACATAAAAATGTTCCTTGTAAAGAAAATATTTTATGAAAAAAAATCCTATGTAAAGAATCCCCCAAAATATATATGTATAAAAAATAACAAATAAATTCCCCTTCCAAAAAAAATCGATCTTGACATTGAATTTTCAAAAAAACTCATAAAAGGGCAACAAACTTTCAGGAAAAAATTAATGGGAAAAAGTATTAATTGTATGTTTACAAAAAAATTGGAGTCTCCGTTAATATTTTTTGTTTTTTGACTATTTTACATAAAATACTGATTAGGGTCTACTAATTATGGTTTTCATATGAAAAAAAAAAATCCCCTGCAGCAACAACTAATTTCAATCAAACTCTAGAGGCCAATGAGTTTATGACGTTAAACTTCTTCTAAAATCAAAACGTTTTTGTCTACATTTCAATACGAGATTCACATGTAGTATATCCGACGGGTGATGTATTGGTTTTTAATTCGAAGTTAGCAAAAACGAAAAAAAAAAAAAATTAAAACCAACAAAAATAATAATTAATCATTTGAAGAGTTAACATGGGGTTGAAACAAAGAAAATGAACGAAAATTTCAAAATATATTGAAATTTGGTCGATTAGCCAAGAAAAATATATAAATTTGGAGCTTATTTTTAAAAATTCTTAATATAGGGCCCATGACCATGGTAAATTTTTGGTAGAAAAAAAATGTTCAACCAATGATAACCTAAAATATCAAACTAGAACTACTTCGGTTGCAAAAATGTGCCGAAATTCCCACAAAATACCAAAAAAATATAGCTACCCTGAATCTTGATTCAATGTTGATAATTTTTGGTCGCAAAATTTTCTACACAATCGTTGAGAATTCTAAATAATAAATTTGGTTGAAAACGTGACCTACATCCGAAAATACCGAAATTTGAGAGATACCTTTGTACTGGGACTAAGACCAATGTGGTGGAGAAATGTGTGCAAAATATATCGTCGACCGAATATATTTAATATCCTAGTGTTAGTGGGGATGAATACGCAAACAATCCAAGGTCTATCTTAAATATGACGAGCTCTATCTTCATTTCAACGGACGAATGTGTATGTAATCCAGAATATACATACACATTAGGGCGGGCCAATTTGTATGGAGCCGAAAAAATCGATTAAATGCAGCCCCTAGGATGATTCTATGGTCAAGGAACCATAGGTCTATCTCGATTTTTAAGTCTCCCACGTTTCAAAAAAGTATGTTTTCCCTATAACATCATTTTGATTCAAAATTCGATGTTTATCCATCGTTATATTATGTTTTGTATGTGTATAAAGGGGGTGGGGGCTTTTGGGGTCGAGAAATTTATTTCTGATCTTTATTTTTGCCTATGACTACCGCCAGAGGGCGTTGCATACATATTTTTAACTATTTTTCGTCTATTTTCTGAGAAAAATTACATCATCGATCATCGATTTTTCTATTATTAAGTGGTAACATTTCATTTAATACATCTAATTTATTTTTTTAGGTTGCAGATGAAATCGGGATACCCAGGAAAAAATAAAATAAAGTTCAATTTTACCACAAAACTTGTAAATGATATTATAGGGAAAAATCATTTTTCTGAAAGGTGGGAGACCTGAAAATAGAGACAGACCTATGGTTCCTTCACCAAAGTTGCTTAGAATTGTTCATAGAATCATCCCAGGGTCTGGATTTAATCGACAACAAGTTTGGCCCGCCCTAATACACATATAACCTGTGGGGTCTCTGGTGAATATTTCGACTTATGGTGGGTTGTGGGAAAAGTTAGATGTATGAAATTTCTCATACATTTTCCCCGATCATTTGACCATTTTGATACAATTTTCAATTTGACCATTTTGATAGAATTTTAATTTTTATTTCTAAAGTATGGCAACCCTACATATTTATTTAATGTATTTTTTCATATTTTTTTTCCAAAATCCATAACCAAATTTTAATCAATTTATATCACAAAATGCATTTCATATCGATTTTAGTAGTTTTTTGTTTTGTTTTACGGACAAGTGTTATCTGCATTGTGTGTGTGTATCTTTGTGTGCAAGATAAAACAGCTGTTTTCACAGCTGATCACATTAGATAAGGTTTAGATTATTTCTTTAAATTTGTTAATAAATTACTGTTGCTTTGTTGTTGATTTTGGTTTACACATTAAGGTCATAGCATAACCTTTTCTTGGATTAGCAGAGCAGAACAACAACAAATCAAACGAATTAAATACAACAACATAATCATAGATAGGCCGAATCAAATGAAAAGTGATAATAAATCACATGAGGGATATGGGCAATGGTCGAAAGTTGAAATGACCTACAATGCGATTTAATACCTAAATATTTAGCTAGCTTGTGTTAGAACATTTTTTCCATATAAAAAAGATTTCCAGGCGCGTCGGTCTTTTGCACTATTCTTCCATTCTGAAAGATGAACTTTTATCTTTTCATCGAATTCGTGATCTTCCCTTTCTGCGTGAGCCATCAGTTGATTCGCTTTTATATGCCTTTTGAGCTGGGGAATCCTCATCCATTCTCACAACATATCATAGCAAATGTAGTCGCTGCAGCTCGGTACGTCTGACTATGTAGATGTCCAAGAATAGATGGTACAACTCATGATTCATGGATCGGCCCATAAATCTTTCGGAGAATTTTTTTCTCTCAAACACTCCAAGAGCTGTCTCATCTGCTTGCACAAGTATCCATGCTTCAGATCCATATAACAGCACGGGTAGTATCAGCGTTTTGTAGAGTGTGAGTTTTGTCTGGCGATTGGTGGCCTTGTTTCTAAACTGCTTACATAGACCACAATAGCATCTGTTGGTCAACATTACCATTCTCTGAATTTCAACACTGGTGTCATTTGTTTTATTTATGGCAGAACCAAGGTATCTTTTACTACCTCGAAGCTGCAGTTCTCAAGTTTCACAGTTGGTCCGAGTCTACTGGACGTCTTGGGCGTTGATACCATCAGCTTGGTCTTCTCGCCGTTTACTACCAGACCCACTTTGGCAGACTCCTTCTAAATTTGTTCAAAGGTGGCTGTTACCGCTCGCAATGATCGAACCATTATATCGATGTCATCGGCGCGGGCGAGTAACGTGTGTTGTTTGGTGTACAGAGTGTCATTTCTGTTCACCTTTGCCTTTCGTATGACCTTTTCCAGCAGGATGTTAAAGAGATCACATGACAAACTGTCACCTTGGCTTAATCCTCGTTCGGTATTAAAGAGCTCCGATAGGTTCTTGCCGACTTTAACTGCTGACCTTGTGCCACTTAAAGTCATCCTGCATAGCCATATTAATTTTGCAGGGATGCCGAACTCATATATGGCTTTAAACACCTCTGAACAAATAGGGCTGTTAAATGCAGCTTTATAGCCGACAAATATATGGAATATGTCGCTGTATTTTTCGAGGGTCTTTTCAAGAATTTAGCGCAGAGTGAAAATCTGGTCAATGGTGTATTTGCCAGGTCCGAAGCCGCATTGGTATAGTCCAATAATGTCATTGAACATTGGCTTCAGTCGTTCCCATAGTACGCTGGATACAACTATGTATGCGATGGGAAGGAGACTTATTCCTCCAGCATCTGGCCACGGGTCTTGAATAGTTCGGCAGCTCGACACCTGCTGCTTTATTATTCTTCAGCCGATTGCTATTCTGACCTAATCTTGACTATGTGGTATACACTTTATACCATCATCTCTTATTGATTCTGGGATATCTTCTTCATCGCTGCTATTTGATACCAGAAGCTTTTCAAAATGCTCCTTCCAGATCCTCAACACGGTGTATGTATCTGTCATAAGGTTTCCTACTTCATCTCTGCAGGAGGATGTGCCTGCACATCTCGATTTGCTCATGCTCACGTATTTCTTGTTCTTTATTCCTCTTTTTTCTGAAAATACGTTTCTCCCGATAATTCTCCATCACATTAAGTGTAGCTACTGCCTGCAGGATTGCCCTATACGCTGCGTTTTTCAGATCAGTAGCATTACGACACTCCTGATCGTACCATGGGGTTCTTGATGGTGGCATTTGGTACCCAAGTTTTGATTTTCCTGCAGTTTGTAGGGAGCGGGCGATTATTTGTCATTGTGCTTCTATATTATTATCGTGGCAAGAAGTGTTTTCGTCAAGCAGGTGGGTAAGTTGAGCGGAGTAGGCATCTGCTACCTGTTGTGTTTGCAGCTTTTCTATGTCGAGTTTACTTGTTGTGTTATATCGCTCCTTTGTTGCTATATTAAGACGAGTGCGAACCTTGGCTGCTACAAGGTAGTTGCCCGAATCGATATTCGCTCCTCGGATCAATCGAACGTCTAAAAAACTTGATGAATTGCTTCTGCCTATCACAACATAATCGATTTGATTTCTCGTTGTTTGATCAGGAGAAATCCAGGTGGCCTTGTGTATATCGACATGCTTAAACCACCAAGTTTTTTGTTGCCGCGAAGGTAATCAACCTCATGCCATTGTCAGATATTTCTTTATGGAGCTGAATTTTCCGACGTTTGGGCCAAAAATATTTTTCCTTCCGATTTTTGCATTAAAATCTCCTAGCAGAATTTTAATTTCATGGCCAGGCCAGCGTTCATATGCAGTTTCTAGGTGCTCGTAAAATATGTCTTTGGTCTTTTCACCTTTGTCTTCGGTCGGACAATGGGCGCCAATGAGGCTGATGCAGAAGAACATCGCTTTTATGCCGATTAAAGCAATTCGCCCATCTACTGGCGTGAATCTGGAGACGAGGTCTATTATTCTTCTGTTAACCAAAAATCCGCAGCCAAATTCACGTCTCGCTTCATGGCAGCTATAATACAGTGGGGTAATCGTCTGATTTACTTACGCCAAATTTCACATGGCGCTAGGTGTCAATTATGGTTCCTTTTAAAAATAATAATACCCTCTATAGGGTGACCCATAATTTTGTAAACAAACCATGGGATTATTATAAAAATAACAACAACAACAACAGACTAAAACAAATTAATAAATTATTCAAACAGGAAAACATAGCCGGTAATCAGATACTCCAAAACAAATCGGCACACACACTACACCACGCAAAATACAAAAGCCGGTGGTTATTAGTCATCTATTCATTGACATGACATGTCGACCAAAACCCCCTCAAAAAAAAGAAGAAAAAATTGACATGAACTTCAATTTGTCCGGCCATTCTTAAACTAAATAAGCTTCGTTGATCTTCTCCAACTTCGTTTTGGGTTAGGTGGTATAAAACCAACGAAATTATTGGGTTAAAGTATCAGTTCGATTACGACCAACTGTCATTAAAGTATTGCGGGGAAAAACAAGAAGATGCGTGTATTTTTGGTAAATTTGGTAGAACTGCGGAGGCACGATTGGTTATTAACAGAGAATTAATTTTCATTTCCAGACTTTGTGTTCTTTGTTGGCGGTGGGTTTGGCCAAGCCCCAATATAACTATGGTAATGGTGTATCGGGTACCTTTGGCAGCTCGGGTTCCTTGGGTTCGTCAGCAGGTGTGAGATTTGCTGGTGGATTCTCTTCAGGATCTGCAGTGGGCCAAGGATCTCATTTTAATGGTGGTTCTTCATTTGGTGGCTCCCTTGGTGGAGGTTCCAGCTTAGGTGGTTCACTTGGCGGAATTTCCAGCTTAGGTGGCTCCCTCGGTGGAAACTCAGCATATGGTGGAGCAATTAATGGAGGTTCCTCCTTAGGTGTTTCCCATGGTGCAGGTTCCTCATTTGGTGGAGCTTCTTCCCTTGTCGGCGGTGCCAACACTTATCACCAAAGCTATAGCTCCGGTCATTCGGCACAATTTGAAGCCCCCTTGGTGCACAAACAATTCATAACCGTTTCTGCTCCCGAAGACAGCGACAGTTTGTCGCAAACCAAACATTTGGTAATTGGTCGCCCACAAAAGAATTATCGTGTCGTCTTCATTAAGGCACCATCAAGCAGTAGCTCGAATGTTAAGCTATCTGCCGAATTTGCACCCAAAGAAGAAAAGACTGTCATTTATGTGTTGTCCAAAAAGGATAGTGCCTTGGAAGTCAACGATATTGCCACACCCGCCCCTACCGTTCCCAGCAAACCTGAGGTCTTCTTTATTAAATACAAAACTGAACAGGAGGCTCAACATGCCCAAAGACAAATTCAGGGTAAGTAGAAAAGACTCACACTTAATTATTTTTTTAAATACTAATCTGATTATCTTATTTTTTCCCTTCCAGCCGAATACGATAAAATCCAAGGCAGCTCCGAACACACAGATGCTGGTGTTGCTCCTCAACAATCGGTTGTTGGTATTTTGGATGGCGTTAATGGTGGAGGTGTTGGTTCTGCTACTACTATTGCAAGTGGTTCGGTTACATCGGGAATTTCCAACACCGGAGTAGCTTCAGAATCTTCGTTCGTTGGCAGTGGATCATCAGGCTCTTTTGTTGGCAGTGGACCCTCAGCCTCTTTGGTTGCCGGTGGTTCTTCGGGTTCATTTACTGGCAGTTCGGATTCGGTTACTGTCAAATCAGCTGCCTACTTGCCCCCGACCACCACACACTAAATTTTTGAAGACTAACAAATTGTAGTTGTTATTTTTGTTTTCTTCTTGTTCCGAAGAAGTAGTAAAAATTGTTTAAATAAATGTTAAAAAAAAATATGCATATTTATTACTTGAAGAAATGTGGGACTGGGGTCTCGGGAACGATGTTAATTATAGCTATCATATGTAAGTAACATCGAATAATGAAAATGCGAATATTTTTCATAAACAATTATTCTATTGTTTTTCGAAGTCCCTTCTCAATTAACTTGTAGAAGCACTTTTTTATGTTCCGATTGAGTCACCTCCAAAATATGGTTTTAAAAGCTTCTACAGCAATTTCTAGCGACGAAAATCTCTTTTTTCTCGATGTGCGGGAATAAAAAGAAATTATTGGGTGCCAAGTCAGGGCTGCACGACAGATCCTTTATTTCAGGTTTTGGTCCGTAACAAAATCGCTGATTTATGTCCGTGTGTGGGCGCTCGCATTGGGTACCAAAAACAACCACCAAGAAACCCATGGTACGACCAGGAGTGTCGTAATGCTACTGATGTGAAAAACGAAGCACAGGTAGTAGCAACACGCAATGCGATGGAGAATTATCGGGAGAAAAGGAGAGAGGAGAATTTTTTTCAGAAGAAAGAACAAGAACAGCCTGAGAGTTAGCAAATCGAGATGTGCAGGGTGACAGATTGAAGTCCTGAAATTTTACCAAAGAGTAAAATACCAAACCGAAGACTTTGCTACAGGCGCATCCTCCTATAGAGATGAAGAAGGAAACCTGGTGACAGATACAGATAGCGTGCTGAGGATCTGGAAGAATCATTTTGCAAAGCTTCTGGTAGCAAATAGTGGCGGTGACGAAGATACCCCAGAACCAATAAGAGATGACGGTATAGAGTGTATACCACCTACCCAAGATGAGGCCAGAGTAGCTATTAATCGGCTGAAGAACAATAAAGCAGCACGTTCCGAAGGTCAGCAGCACGTTGCTGGTCAGGAGCATGTACCAGAGCTCATTAGTACAACTTGGATAGTGGAATGCATGCCCAATGATTTCAGACTCAGCATCCTGTGCATCGGGCACAAAAAAAGAACACAAGACGATATGTGCCAACTATATGCTATCCAGCGTGCTGTGTGAACGATTGAAGAAAATTACATTATTGAACCATACCAATGTGGCTCTAGGCCTGACAAATCCACCAATTACCACATTTTCACTCTGCGCCAAAACTTGGAAAAGAACACATCAACACATTCCACCTATTCGTCGACTTTCAGCCGTATTCGACAGCCCTATCCGTTCAGGGGTGTTTAAAGCCATATCTGCGTTCGACATTCCTCCAAAATTAATATGCAGGAATACTTAAACTCTAGGAACCCTTCAATACCGAACGAGGGTTCAGACAAGTGGACAGCCTCTCGTTGGACCTTTTTACCATTCTGCTGGGAAAGGTCATACGAGAGGCAAAGGTGAACAGAAATGACACCTAACAACACAAGTTACTCCCCTACGCCGAGGACATCGACATAATGGGTCGAAAATTGCGAGCGGTAACAGCTACCTTGGAATAAATTGGGAAGGAATCTGCCAAAGTGGACAGTAAATAGCGAGAAGACCAATCTGATGGTATCAACGCGCAAGACGTCCATTAGACACGGATTAACTGTATAACTCGAGAACTATAGCTTCGAGGTAGTCAACGACTCGCCAGACCAAATTCACACTCTACAAGACGCTGATACTATCCGTGCAGGTATATAGATCTGAAGCATGGGTACTTTCGCAAGCAGATGAGGCAGCTCTTGGAGTGTTTGAGAGAAAAATACTCCGGAAGTTCGAGGGACCGATCTTTGTTGACGGTGAATATCGCCGTCGAATAAACCATGAGCTGTACCATCTATTCTCGGACATCGACATAGTCAGTGGTATGGAGATGTAGCGGCTACGTTGGCTAGGCCATATTGTGAGAATGGATGAAGATGCTCCTGCTTAAAAGGAATATAAAAGCCAGCTGATGGTTCACGCAGAAAAGGAAGACCACGAATCCGATTTCAAATTGGAAGAGCTGCGCACAAGATCGATGTGCCTGGAAATCTTGTTTATGCTTGGCTTATGGAACAAATATTCTATCAAAAGACAGCTAAGTAAATAGTAAGTGGGGGGCTCGCATAGTCATGGTGCAAAATGACTCTTCGTTTCGTTTTTCGAATTTTTCTGAAGACATCGGGCTGAATCTGGGAGATACTGTCGGCAAATTCTATACGATACAGTGCCGTTTTGTCGGTTTGCACCTTCACTCTAACTCGAACACTCCAGGCCTGTACTATAATTTGTCACCACGATTTTTCAGGATTGCTCTTCACTCAATCAATGGGTAATCCTGAATAATTAAACTGCTGAAAACGGACTCGATATATTCCGACATAACATTCCAAATGACTTAAGACAACTTTTCAGTCATACCATCCATAGCTGGTGATTTTCTACTTCTAATCCGACAGATACTGTCCGCAACTTCTACATGATCAGTAGCGTTTTGTAGATTTCCTTCTCCACTTCAACTCGTCACTCTAGGTCTGCATTATATGCATACCTTGCTCACCACGATTTTTCCAGGATTATTCGAACATTCTACATAAGCGACACCACAGCTTGAGCACAATTCCTCGATCGCGGGAACTGTGTTAACCCGATGTATTCTAACATGGCTTTCAGATGGCTTTAAACATCCTTTCTGTCATACCATCCACACCTGACGAATTTCTACTTTTAATTCGGCAGATACTGTTTATTACTTTATATGATTAGCATCGTCTTGTCGACTTCCACTCCAACTCGTTTAATGCAAGCCTGCCACGATTTTGTCAGGATTACATCTCACTGTCAGGATTACATCTCAACGCCACAACTCGTACACACTTCCATGCACGGTAATCCGGACAAATGCAACCTGTAGAAAAGGCCTCGATATATCCCGGCATGACCTTCCTTTCATTCATACCATCCGCACCTGACCATTTTGTATTTCTAATTGGACAGATACTGCTGCAACTTTTATACGATTAGCACCGTTTCGTCAATTTCCACCCCAATTTGTTCACTCCAGGCCTACATTATATGCCTAGCTTGCTCATCACAATTGTTCAAGGTTACTCCTCATTTGATAAATGGACTTATGTAACATCACAACTCGGGCACCCTTCCATGAACGCGGGCAGTAACCCTGACTAATGCATCTGGTGAAAACGGACTTGATATATCCTGGCATGACCTTCCAGATGCATTACTCCTTACTCAATCAACACCGAACTCTGACATACTTCAATGAAACGGACTCGATATATTCTCCGTTTCAAATTCCACTCCAACTCGGTCACACAGACCTGCAATATATGCGTAGCCAGGATTTTTCCTGGATAACTCATCAGTCTACTTAAGCAATACTACAGCTCGGACACACTTCCATTCACCCAGTCCAATGCACATAGTGAAAACGGACTCGATATATTCCGACATAATCTTTCAGATGGCTTTAAAGATCTTTCCAACAATACTACATACAACAGGCGATTTTCTACTTCTAACTCAACAGATACTGTCCGCAACTTATTCGCGATCAGTACCATTTTGTCGGTTTTCACGTCCATGCAATTGGTAAAAACGGACTGGATATATTCGAGATGGCTTTCATGGTGATGGTTCTTCAGTCGGAGGAGTTGGAGGTGCAAGCCAGAACTACCACGGCAGCAATGCCCATACCTACCACACTGCTGGCCACTTTAAAGCTCCCGTTCCGCTCCCGAGGATAATGATAATTTATCAAAAACAAAGCACTTGGAAATTGGTAAAAACGGGCTCGATGTATTCCAGATGGCTTTCAACATTCTTCCAGTCATACCATCTATACCTGGCGATTTTCTACTTCTACTTCGCAAATACCATCCGTAACTTCTATACGATCTAAACCCATAGGTTCTCCTAATCCATCAACAAGCGGAGAAAATGATAAAGCTTCCGAATCCGGTAAGAACATTTCTTGAAAAGGTCGTCAGTCATACCTGACGATTTTCTACTTATAATGCGGCAGTTACTGTCCGCAGGCTGAAGGCTCTCCCAATTTATCAGCTTGCAGAAAAAATTAAGGAGTCTCCAAATCCGGCAAGAACGTTTTCATCAAAGGTTCGAAGCTATGCGCCAATACAACCGGGAAACAAATTTAAAATTAATATTTAAGATTGGCCATCTGCCGCACCACCAAAGGCTATGAAACCCTCAGGTGTAAACAAATTTAAAAGACCTTTCGGATTGACCATCTGCCGAATCACCGAAGGCTATAAAACATTTTTAGCCTACCGAAGGCCGATTATTACCTCAACAATCATCACACCAGATGACATGAAATGTCAAAGTGATGGATGTAAGTCAAAAGAAACCAGGTGCTGGTCTGCTCTGGCAAATTTCCAAATATCAAAAAACCCAGTTGCGTTTGTATGATTTTTGATAGATACAAAATATGCAATTAATAAAATTTTGATATGCAAATCAAAAAAAATATTTGCCGCTATTACAAAAAAAACAAGAAGTTAATGATGGTTGATAGTGGTCGTCGCACCCGATTGCATTGACATAACAAACCACAACACGAAGGGTTAATGGTAAAAATTACTAATGGTGATGATCACCATCTCTGATGATGATCAGCAGCAGCAGCAGGTCAGGTCAAGCGGAGTTTGCTTACTTGGATGATGGTAGCCCCCACCCTGAAGTTAATCACTATCGACTTTATCCGGACAATTATCAAATGCTTGATGACCAACAACTTAGTGTCATGATTTTGGTAGCGGAATTTCTTTTGGCTATAAAACTGCCAATGAAATGGAAATAAATCAACAGTTCCCTTCAGCAGCTGTGGCAGATCGTATAAAAAATTTTAAACTCTAACAAAAATGCGTGGCTTTGTGGTAAATATGAAATGAAGAGGAAAAAAATTAAATTTTTAATAATCGTTATTTTTGCAGGTTTTGTGTACCCTGATGGTCCTTGGTTTGACTGAGGCCCAATATAACTATGGCAGTGGAGTGTCTGGTACCTTTGGTAGCTCAGTTGGTGGCAGAATAGGTGGTGGCGTTGGAAATTTTGCTGGTAACAGTGGCTTCTCTTCGGGTGGTTCTTCATTCGGTGGATTGGGAGCTATTGGTGGAGGATCTTCATTTGGTGGATTGGGTGCTATTGGTGGCGGTTCTTCATTCGGTGGAGTTGGAGCAATTGGTGGCGGTTCTTCATTCGGTGGCTCTTCCTTCGGTGGTGCTTCCTCCTTTGGTGGTGCTTCCTCCTTTGGTGGCGCAAGTCACAATTATCATGGCAGCAATGCCCATACCTCCCACACTGCTGGCCACTTTGAAGCTCCCTTGGTCCACAAGCAATTCATTACCGTTTCCGCCCCGGAGGATAATGATAATTTGTCGAAAACCAAGCACTTGGTAATTGGTCGCCCCCAAAAGAATTATCGTGTCGTTTTCATTAAGGCTCCCTCTTCGAATAATGCCAATGTTAAGCTGTCGGCGGAATATGCTCCCAAGGAAGAGAAAACTGTTATCTACGTGCTCACCAAAAAGGATAGCGCTTTGGAAATTAATGATATTGCCACGCCAGCTCCCACTGTGCCCAGCAAGCCTGAGGTCTTCTTTATCAAATACAAAACGGAGGCTGAGGCCCAACATGCCCAACGACAGATTCAATGTAAGTTCGAAAATCACAAAAAAAAAATTAAACTAAATATTCTTTGAAATCGTACAAGTGACCCTTCATAAATGAGATTTTGAAAACTTTATTTAATATTTTGTTTCTTCTCTTTCCTCCACAGCCGAATACGACAAAATCCAAGGTACCTCGGAACACACAGATGCCGGTGTTGCTCCCCAACAATCGGTGGTTGGTGTTTTGGATAATGCTGGAAATGTTGGTGGTGGTGCTGCAGCTCACATTGGTGGTGGGGCTGTCTCATCCGGCTTTGGCAATGCTGGTGCCTCATACTTGCCACCCTCGGGCAAATAAGTGCCGCAGTTTAGCAGAGGCGAATTTTGTTGTTACTTTTTTCAAAAAAAAAGTTAATTTTGTTATGAAATTTTTTTATATAAAATAAAAAATAAATAAAATTCTATATAAAGCTGGAAGTTATATTTCATTGGTGAAAAACTGATCTGAGAAGGTTTAACAAAAGTGGGTTTCAATTGTCATTTCCTTTGCATATATGTCAAATAAATCCTCGTAAAGTAGGTTAACCCGGTAAAAAGTTCTAAAGTACAAGGAGTTCAACATTTAAAGTCCCCACCATCACACATAATGATATAAATCGACTTGATTTTTTATCAGCCCTAACCTTCAGATGACGGGAGTTTATAATACATACAACCCATTAAATATTTGAAAAATATACGCCTTAGATAATTTGTTTTATAATTTTTCAAACAAATGTCTAGCTACATTTAACCATCTAAATGTAGATCGAATTTCTGCAAGATGACAGAACCCCTTCACCATGTAATATTTCGTGTTGTTGGGGTAATAAATGTGGTCTATAGATGATTAAAAATTCTGTCAAAATATATCAAGTAAATATGGACCATACGGTCATTCGATCATCTAGACACCAATCATCACCGAAAACTATAGGTGATCGTCGTTTCGTCTGTTTCTTTGGCAAAACGGGCCATGTAGCGATATAAATCCGCATAGGCAAATGTAGGACGATCAATTCTGACTGGTACACCACAGTTTGTTTTCGGAGAAATACGAACAAGAGAAGACACACCATTGTGCACTATGACAATACGAGCTCTTACATATCGACTCAAACAAGCGCTTTTCTGACCTAAAAATATAGGAATTGATAGGTCATCCGCCGTACGGTCCTGACTTGTTCCTACCCTTGAATGCTCTTATCTATTCTCGCACATCAAGAAAAAATGCGTGTTTAACGACTTTCGTCGGAAGATGATAATGAGGCATTCCCAAAACCATGTTTGGGGGTTTCCTTAATCAGGGTGGAAAAATAACTTCGACAATTGGTTTGATCGCATAAATTATAAATTATTTTGGAGAATTCTTCGGTAAACAATCAAATCATTTTTATGGAGAAATATTCGCGTTTGTATACCCTCCACCATAGTGTGGAGGGTATATTAATTTTGTCATTCCTTTTGTAACTCATTGAAATATTCATTTCCGAACCTATAAAATATATATATATTCTTGATCAGGGTAAAATTCTAAGAAGATCTATCCATTTCTGTCCGTCTGTCCGTCCGTCTGTTGTAATCACGCTATCTTCTGAAGGAATTGAGATAGGGTGCTGAAATTTTGCATATGTTTGTCTTTTGTCTGGAGGCAGGTCAAGTTCGAAGTTGGGATATATCGGTCCACGTTTAGGCATAGATCCCATATAAGGGTACCCGCCAAATTTCGGTATTTTGGGGTTCTTGAGCGCGTTTTTCAGCCGAATTCGCTGAAATTTGGTACATTGGGTTCTTATTGGATACTAAATGTCTCCACGAAAAATTATAAATATAGGTCCACTTTTTCTGGTAGCCCCCATATAACGGTACCTCCTAATTTTCAGTATTTTGGGGTTTTGATCTTATTTTTCCACCGAATTGGCTGTAATTTATTATTTTGAGTTCTTAATAGGTACCAAATCTCCCTACAAAAAATTATGTATATAGGTCCATTTTTTGGGTAGCCCCCATATAAGGGTACCTCCCAATTTTCGGTATTTTGGGGTTCTTGAGCGAGTCTTTCAACCGAATTCGCTGAAATTTGGTACATTGGGTTCTTATTGGGTCCTAAATGTTTCCACGAAAAAGTATAAATATAGGTCCACTTTTTCTGGTAGCCTCCATATAACGGTACCTCCTAATTTTCAGTATTTTGAGGGTTTTGATCGAATTTTTCGCCGAATTGGCTGTAATTTAGTATTTTGAGTTCTTAATATGTACCAAATCTCTCCACAAAAAATTATGAATATAGGTCCATTTTTTCGGATAGCCCCCATATAAGGGTCCCCCCAATTTTCGGTATTTTGGGGTTCTTGAGCGCGTTTTTCAACCGAGTTTGCTGCAATTTGGTATTTTGTAGTCGTATATGGTAACAAATCTCTCTACCAAAAATTATTAATATTCGCCCCCTTTTTGGGGTAGTCCCCATATAACCCTCTTTTTTATATTAAAATAGTTATCTGATTTGTTCCGCGTTTTGAGTTTGGTTCTAAGACTCTATTGTAATCATTTCACCTGCGGAGGATAGCGAGATAAAAAATTATAACGTAAGGTTCGATAATGAACTATAGCCGCATTTAGACCTAGCCCCTATGTGGAGGTTTCAGAAGGAGTGGACCGATATTCCCCACCTTCGAATTTGAATTATCAATTAAAATTATTGTTTTTGGTAGAGATCGGTTAATATTTAGAGGATGAAATGGACTAAAAACTTTATTTTTGTCTGATTATCTGGTGGCTCCAGAGGCCGAATTTTTACATGGAGAAGGAGATCGGGCCAAAGAATAAGCATGTCTGTTTTGATAAATATCGGTAATTATTTAGCGGGTCAAATGGACCTTGACTTTTGTGGGGAAAAATTACAAAATTTCTATTCTATAGCGTATATATTTATTCCTGAAGGTGATAGACCCGAGAAGTTATTAGTATATCCAAGAGGAGTGGTTGACCTTTAAATTGATACCAATTATATTGTTGTATGTACTCAGATGTGGGAGTTACCCTGAAATATTTAAGGTGGTTACGTATTCAGATATTATTTAGTAACCCATTACCACACTGAGGGGCGGAAATATAGCGCTGATCGCTTTAAAAATTTCCAAAAGGTTCCAGTTATGGTGAAGGACAACGTCTATAATTTTCGGCGATGATTAGATAATAATATTGGGATGAAGTGGACCGAAAACTTAATTTTTTGTGTTTTCTTCTAGTCGATCTATTGAAAGCCGAATATCACAACACAAGCCACGGTGAAGGGAATCTGGACAAGTAATTAGAAGAGTTGTACTGAATATTGGAAATATTCGGAAAATATGTCACTGTAATGAAGAGGTGCTGCTGTCGGTCAAGATGGTGCAAATATAACTAAATATTGCCCAAGCTCGAAATAAACATCCACATAAAGTTAAAGTTCCGTGATAGTTGTGTAGGGTATCATATGGTCGGCCCCGTCCTATACTGCTCCGCTCACTGGTTTTAAAACTAATTTTTATGAAAAATTTTGAATCGTCGATATTGTAAACAAAAACCCACAGCTCTTCTATCTATAGAATAAATAAAAAAGAAAAACTCTAGCTATAGAGGACCAACATAAAATCGTCCATCTATCGAGGATCCACAGAAGCTCTTCTATCTTTTAAGGTCCCATTTAAGGTATTTTAGCTACAAAATACCTACAAAACATTAGACCCTTAATGGATATGACACTATTAAATTTTTCGTGTGAAACTTTATAAAACCTCTATAAAAACTGCAAATCACGAACATTGCCACGCCATCGTTTTAAAAAATAAAAACCCAAAAATTCGGTCGCATTATCCTCCCAATTTTGGCAATGCAATATTGTTAGCGTATAATTTATTTGTTTATCATACAAATTAAGCTGTCAAATAAATTCATCAAATGATGAAATGCATGCAGCAATATGCCGAAGCATAATTATTAACCTTTTTTCAAAAGCCAAAAAAAAAACACAAAAAATCATGCACACGCTCTTTTGAAACAAAAGCAAAAAAAGACCGAAAACACCTGCAAAATGTATTTTCTTTCCTTACCACTACTTCATCTTCTTCGTTCAATTGTCGTGTCTTTTCTTCGGTTACTTCTTCATCTTCTTCGAACCACATTATCATTGCTGCATCTATTTTTTATAACATTTGACTATAAAAATATTGAAAATTACAGATTAGAGTATCAGTTTCAACAGACAGCTTCAGACACGCAGTCACCACCGATTCGAGGCAGGCCATCACTACAAAAAACAAACTTCAATAAAATGCGTCTATTTTTGGTAAATAAAATCCGCGGAAAGGATTTCGTAGATTCAAAAATTAATAATAATTCAATCCTCTGTTTTGAATATTTCAGACTTTGTGTTCTCTTGTAGCCCTAACTTTGGCTAAGCCTCAATATAACTATGGCTCCGGAGTTTCTGGTAGCTTTGGAGGCTCAGGCATTGGTGGTGGTGCCTTTGGTGGAAGTTCCTCATTTGGTGCTGGACCTTCCGTTGGTTCTGGCTCAATTGTAGGAGGAGGTTCTTCATTTGGAGGTTCATCATTTGGAGGTTCCTCATTTGGTGGCTCCTCTTTAGGAGGCTCTTCCTTTGGAGGCTCATCATTTGGTGGCGCCTTAAACTATCAATCTGCTTCCCACAGTGCTGGACACTTTGAAGCTCCCTTGGTCCACAAGCAATTTATTACCGTTGCTGCTCCTGAGGATAATGATAGCTTATCGAAATCGAAACATTTGGTAATTGGTCGCCCGCAAAAGAATTATCGTGTCGTCTTCATTAAGGCTCCCTCATCGAATAATGCCAATGTTAAGCTCTCTGCGGAATATGCACCACAAGAAGAGAAGACTGTCATTTATGTTCTATCCAAAAAGGATAGTGCTTTGGAAGTTAATGACATTGCTACACCAGCACCCACTGTGCCAAGCAAACCGGAGATCTTCTTCATTAAATATAAAACTGAGGCAGAGGCTCAACATGCCCAACGACAAATTCAAGGTAAGGGGGAGGATTTTAGATTTAACCAAATTTTAGATTTGCAAATTTTTATAGAAGATCCTCAATCTATAGCGGATTAGATATGGAGTCCATGTATCTTTCGGCGACCTACGGAAGATCTTATATATATATATATATAGAAGACCTGTGGAAGGTCTTCTACTTTCCTGATCTGCCCAACTTTTGATTTCTAATATTCTTGCTTATTTTTGTCTTTCTTTTTTCAGCTGAATACGATCAAATTCAAGGTACCTCGGAACACACTGATGCCGGAGTTGCTCCCCAACAATCTGTTGTTGGTATTTTGGATGGTGGTAATGCAAGTGGCGCTATTGGAGGTGTTGTTGGTAACGGTGCTGCTATTGGATCTGGTTCATTTGTCGGTAGCAGTGGTCCATCGGCCTCAGGCTTTGTTGGTGGCCAAAATGCAGGCTATTTGCCACCAACAACTCATTAGGAGTTTTTTAATTGTTTTTTGTTGAAATTGTTAAAACTTAAAATATTTGTAAATAAAATATATTTTTACAAAAATATACGCCTCCTTGAAAAAATATTCTTTAAAAAATCCACGCCTCTTATAGTCCTTGAAAAAAATATTCTTTAAAAAATCCACGCCTCTTATAGTCCTTGAAAAAAATATTCTTTAAAAAATCCACGCCTCTTATAGTCCTTGAAAAAAATATTCTTTAAAAAATCCACGCCTCTTATAGTCCTCGAAAAAAATATTCTTTAAAAAAAAATCCACGCCTCTTGTAGTCCTCGAAAAAAATATTCTTTAAAAATCCACGCCTCTTATAGTCCTCGAAAAAAATATTCTTAAAAAAATCCACGACTCTTATAGTCCTCGAAAAAAATATTCTTTAAAAAATCCACGCCTCTTATAGTCCTCGAAAAAAATATTCTTTAAAAAATCCACGCCTCTTATAGTCCTCGAAAAAAATATTCTTTAAAAAATCCACGCCTCTTATAGTCCTCGAAAAAAATATTCTTAAAACAATCCACGCCTCTTATAGTCCTCGAAAAAATATTCTTTAAAAAATCCACGCCTCTTTTAGTCCTTAAAAAAATATTCTTAAAAAAATCCACGCCTCTTTTAGTCCTTAAAAAAATATTCTTTAAAAAATCCACGCCTCTTTTAGTCCTTAAAAAAATATTCTTTAAAAAATCCACGCCTCTTTTAGTCCTTAAAAAAATATTCTTTAAAAAATCCACGCCTCTTTTAGTCCTTAAAAAAATATTCTTTAAAAAATCCACGCCTCTTTTAGTCCTTAAAAAAATATTCTTTAAAAAATCCACGCCTCTTTTAGTCCTTAAAAAAATATTCTTTAAAAAATCCACGCCTCTTTTAGTCCTTAAAAAAATATTCTTTAAAAAATCCACGCCTCTTTTAGTCCTTAAAAAAATATTCTTTAAAAAATCCACGCCTCTTTTAGTCCTTAAAAAAATATTCTTTAAAAAATCCACGCCTCTTTTAGTCCTTAAAAAAATATTCTTTAAAAAATCCACGCCTCTTTTAGTCCTTAAAAAAATATTCTTTAAAAAATCCACGCCTCTTTTAGTCCTTAAAAAAATATTCTTTAAAAAATCCACGCCTCTTTTAGTCCTTAAAAAAATATTCTTTAAAAAATCCACGCCTCTTTTAGTCCTTAAAAAAATATTCTTTAAAAAATCCACGCCTCTTTTAGTCCTTAAAAAAATATTCTTTAAAAAATCCACGCCTCTTTTAGTCCTTAAAAAAATATTCTTTAAAAAATCCACGCCTCTTTTAGTCCTTAAAAAAATATTCTTTAAAAAATCCACGCCTCTTTTCCTTAAAAAAATATTCTTTAAAAAATCCACGCCTCTTTTAGTCCTTAAAAAAATATTCTTTAAAAAATCCACGCCTCTGGATATTCCTTAAAAAAATATTCTTTAAAAAATCCACGCCTCTTTTAGTCCTTAAAAAAAAAATATTCTTTAAAAAGTTTACGCCTTGGTTAGGCCTTAAAAAAATATTCTTTAAAAAATCCACGCCTCTTTTAGTCCTTAAAAAAATATTCTTTAAAAAATCCACGCCTCTTTTAGTCCTTAAAAAAATATTCTTTAAAAAATCCACGCCTCTTTTAGTCCTTAAAAAAATATTCTTTAAAAAATCCACGCCTCTTTTAGTCCTTAAAAAAATATTCTTTAAAAAATCCACGCCTCTTTTAGTCCTTAAAAAAATATTCTTTAAAAAATCCACGCCTCTTTTAGTCCTTAAAAAAATATTCTTTAAAAAATCCACGCCTCTTTTAGTCCTTAAAAAAATATTCTTTAAAAAATCCACGCCTCTTTTAGTCCTTAAAAAAATATTCTTTAAAAAATCCACGCCTCTTTTAGTCCTTAAAAAAATATTCTTTAAAAAATCCACGCCTCTTTTAGTCCTTAAAAAATATTATTTAAAAAATCCACGCCTCTTATAGTCCTCGAAAAAAATATTCTTTAAAAAATCCACGCCTCTTATAGTCCTCGAAAAAAATATTCTTTAAAAAATCCACCCTTCATGGGGTCCTTGAAAAAAATACACAACTTGACTTACCTATTGATTGCATAGCCTTTTTGAGCAGCATTTCCGATTGCGACTTATCCAGGGAATCAATTTCGCGACAGGAACGATACAAATTCGATATCATGGATTCAACGGAATATGAACCCGTTGAGGCTGGCAGCATTGAAATGAAACGATTTAATTCATTGAGTTCTGCAAAATAAAAAAGAAACCAATTACAACTCACCGCTCAAAAGCCTGTCTCTTTTCTTTCCTCTCTCTCTCTTTCTCCTCCCTACTTACCTTGATATTCATTAAAAGTCTTATAATTCCATTCCCCCTTCTTTATGACATAAAAATCATTTTCACTATATTCACGATCGAAGTTTCCACAGGCCCAATCATAAGTCTCATGGCAGGGGGACTTTGATGTATTCGACCACAGCAGTATTTGACGACTAGCCTCCACACATTCCTTTTCTAAACATAATTCAGCCTTCAAATAGAATGGCACTTCGGGCCAGAATGCAATCATCATGATGATAATGATCAGCAGGGTGGCACACAGGCAAGCAGTGGTGATATACAAAATACGGCGTTTGCGCGATAAACTCTTGAGGGCATCAAAGGAACGTCGACCTGGAAGTAAAAATGCTACACCAACCACACGCAACACAACGACGAGCACAACAAAACAAATGTTCATGAATTAATGCAATGACAAATGTGGAATATTTACAAAATGTGAATGACATGTGAAATGACAGCGAGAAAGTCGAACATACCTCGGAATCCATTCATAGACCCCAGTCCTCCTGAAATGGGTGTCTCCGCCTGTGCCTCATTTTCCTGTTGAGCATTTTGTGCCTCCAAGTCTTTAGCCGCCACATTTGGATCAATATTCAATTTTAATTGATTGGTGGTCAGAGGTGCCGTTTCACTGCCCTCAATCTGTTGCTTGGCATCATCCATTTTCAGGTTACGATCATCAACTTCATCAATCGATGCAATACTGGGACGATATTTTTGTGGAGTTATGGACATTTTTTTCTTTTCTTGTTGTTATAAATTTTCAAGGCGTTATTGTTATAATTTGTTGAACATTATAGTGTTGGAATTCTGAAATAGGAAAATAAAAAAATGTGTTCAATAAGTATTTGGAATTGTTGTAGAAATTATCGAAATAATATAATGGTAATAATTATATTATATAATTTAACGGTTGGAGTAGAAGAAGAAGTTCAAATAAAAAAAATATTCCTTAAAAAATCGACGCCTCTTAAAGTCCTTGAAAAAAAAAAATCTTTTTAAAAAATTCACACCTCTTAAAGTAAAAACAAGTGGAAAAGCATTAAGTTCGGCCGGGCCGAACTTTGGATACCCTCCTCCATAGATATAATGACAGGTACTTGAAATAAAAATATAGAGAACATACCAAAAAGTGTACCTATACCGACATTTCTACAAACCGATTATGGTTCTAAAAATTGGTCCTAGACCCCATGTTTCTTTGGACCAAATTTGTTTCAAAAAATT